>NC_034187.2:36176384-36186384 GCF_002021735.2 Oncorhynchus kisutch
CTTCCTGTAGTGAGTTCAGGTTACCCAGTCTAGAGTGAGAGAGAGAGAGAGAGAGAGGAGTAGAAATGGAAGGGGAGAGAGAGAGAGAGAGAGAGAGAGAGAGAGAGAGAGAGAGAGAGAGAGAGAGAGAGAGCGAGAGAGAGAGAGAGAGAGAAGTAGAAATGGAAGGGGATAGGGAGAAAGTGAGAGAGATGGAGCGAAGAGAGAAAGAAAGAGAGAGAGGGAGAGAGAGAGAGACATCCCAGAATAGTATTCTCCAGACTGACAGCTCTCTGACCACAAGACTGCCGCATCGTCACCATAGCGATCTATGATTCCTCTCCGAGTGGACCTCAAATATCATGCACACACACATGCACATACTGTACACACACACACACACAAACACACACACACACACACACAGTAAATTCCTCATAGTTGTTTGAACAACTTTTGTCACTCATTTTACAACGTCTATCATAAAAGCACATTTCATTATCGTGATGTCCTATACTTAATGACATGTTGTGGTGTATAAGCGGTGACAGTCACAGGCAATATAAAACTTTGACTCCTCCTCTACCCTTCTACATCTGTACTGTGTGTGTGTGTGTGTGTGTGTGTGAGACAGATGGAGCCACAGAGAAACGTAATGACACACTCCAGTGGTCCAGATAAGGGAAGTAACAGGACCCTATTGATAACAGGGTAATTATGTACTCCGTCATCATTTCAATGTGTGTGTGTGTGTGTGTTTTCTCTGCTTTGTGTGTGTTTTCTCTGCTTTGTGTTTATGTTTGTATTTGTGTATTGTTCTGTGCATGCTGTGTTTTTACATGTGTGTGTGTGTGCGTGCGTGCGTGTGTGTGTGTTTGCAAGGATGTTAAATAGACATATCCGCGTTACAGACACACACACACGCACCCACGCACACACACGGGAGATGTATAAGACGCTCCCGACAGTGAGAAGATGTGACATCAATTTCACCCCAAATGAGTCTTGTCATCATCCCCACCTTCAGCCCTCCCACCTTCAGCCCTCCCTCAGCTTCCCAAAATAGAGTGTTTCATGTGCGAGGGGCTCTCCCATCAATCCTCTCTCTGTGTTTCATATTCAGGTAACTGCCAAAATAAAGGAAACACCAATACAATAGGACTTTGGGCCCATTCAATGTTGATTCTGGACGTTTGAAAAGGACCTGAGAACGTTGACACACAGTTGAAATCGGAAGTTTAGGTTGGAGTCATTAAAACTCGTTTTTCAACCACTTTACAAATTTCTTGTCAGTAAACTATAGTTTTGGCAAGTCGGTTAGGACATCTACTTTGTGCATGACACAAGTAATTTTCCCAACAATTGTTTACAGACAGATTATTTCACTTATAATTCACTGTATCACAATTCAAGTTGGTCAGAAGTATACATACACTAAGTTGACTGTGCCTTTAAACAGCTTGGAAAATTCCAGAAAATGATGTCATGGCTTTAGAAGCTTCTGATAGGCTAATTGACATCATTTGACTCAATTGGAGGTATACCTGTGGATGTATTTCAAGGCCTACCTTCAAACTCAGTGCCTCTTTGCTTGACATCATGGGAAAATCAAAAGAAATCAGCCAAGACCTCAGAAAAAAAAACTCCACAAGTCTAGTTCATCCTTGGGAGCTATTTCCAAACACCTGACGGTACCATGTTCCTCTGTACAAATAATAGTACGCAAGTATAAACACCATGGGACCACGCAGCCGTCATACTGCTCAGGAAGGAGACGCGTTCTGTCTCCTAGAGATTAAAGTACTTTGGTGTGAAAAGTGCAAATCAATCCTAGAACAACAGCAAAGGACCTTGTGAAGATGCTGGAGGAAACAGGTACAAAAGTATCTATACCACAGTAAAACAAGTCCTATATCGACATAACCTGAAAGGCCGCTCTGCAAGGAAGAAGCCACTGCTCCAAAACCGCCATAAAAAATGTTTGCAACTGTACATGGGGACAAAGATCGTACCTTTTGGAGAGATATCCTCTGGTCTGATGAAACAAAAATAGAACTGTTTGGCCATAATGACCATCGTTATGTTTCGAGGAAAAAGGGGAGGCTTGCAAGCTGAAGAACACCATCCCAACCATGAAGCAGGAGGGTGGCAGCATCATGTTGTGGGGGTGATTTGCTGCAGGAGGGACTGGTGCACTTCAGAAAATAGATGGCATCATGAGGCAGGAAAATGATGTGGATCTATTCAAGCAACATCTCAAGACATCAGTCAGGAAGTTAAAGTTTGGTCGCAAATGGGTCTTCCATGTGGACAATGACCCCAATCATACTTCCAAAGTTGTGGCAGAATGGCTTAAGGACAACAAAGGCAAGGTATTGGAGTGGCCATCACAAAGTTCCGACCTCATGTCCCATAGACAATTTGTGGGCAGAACTGAAAACGTCTGCGAGCAAGGAGGCCTACAAACCTGACTCAGTTACACCAGCTCTGTCAGGAGGAATGGGCCAAAATTCACCCAACTTATTGTGGGAAGCTTGTGGAAGGTACCTGAAACGTTTGACCCAAGTTAAACAATTTTAAAGGCAGTGCTACCAAATACTAATTTAGTGTATGTAAACTTCTGACCCACTGGGAATGTGATGAAAGAAATAAAAGCTGAAATAAATAATTATCTCTACTATTATTACTATTATTCTGACATTTCACATTCTTAAAGTAAAGTGGTGATCCTACCTGACCTAAAACAGGGAATTTTTTATCGGATTAAATGTCAGGAATTGTGAAAAACTGAGTTTAAGTGTATTTGTCTAAGGTGTATGTAAACTTCAGACTTCAACTGTATGCCTTCTTCGGAGCCATTAAAAAATATATATGATGATTGATGACTTCTAATTATTTTGTTTTAAGACTTCCCCAAACCATAGCCCTTAACCACTCGGAATTCATGGCTAAACTGTTGAGTTGTTTCCGTTTAAACCCTGTAACCATTAGTACCATAAGCTGCCGGAACAACTTTAATGAGCCTTCACATTGACACACACATTGACACACACACAGACACACACAGACACACACAGACACACACACAGACACACAGACACACACACACACACACACAGACACACACACACACAGACACACACAGACACACACAGACACACACACAGACACACAGACACACACACACACACACACACACACAGACACACACAGACACACACACAGACACACACACGCACACACACAGACACACAGACACACACACACACACACACACAGACACACAGACACACACACAGACACACACAGACACACACACACACACACACACACACACACACACACACACACACACACACACACACACACACACACACACACACACACACACACACACACACACACAAACACACACACACAGACACACACACACAGACACACACAGGCACACACAGACACACACACACACACACAGACAGACACACACACACACACACACACACACAGACACACGCACACACACACACACACACACACAGACACACACACACAGACACACGCACACACACAGACACACACACACAGTCACACACACACAGACACACGCACGCACACAGACACACACACACAGTCACACACACAGACACACACACACACAGACACACACACACACAGACACACACAGACACACACAGACACACACACACAGACACACACACACAGACACACGCACACACACAGACACACACACACAGACACACACACACAGACCCACACACACACACACAGACACACACACAGACACACACAGACACACACACAGACACACACACACACACACACACACCATTTAAATCCCATATTGCCCTTTGAGACGTCACTGAGATCTATTATTTTGGCCATAGCAGCATTTTCATGACCCTAAGCATGATGGGATGTTAATTGCTTAATTAACTCAGGAACCGCACCTGTGTGGAAGCACCTGCTTTCAATGTACTTTGTATCCCTCATTTACACACGTGTTTCTTTTATTTTGGCAGTTACCTGTATATTTCCATTCAATCTCACACTTAAATATAAACAAAGCCATAGGAGTGCTCCTGTACACAATAGGCACGTATGGGCATGTGTACGCACACACACACACACACACACACACACATACACACACACACACACACACACACACATACACACACACACAGACACACACACACATCGCAGGGCGGAAATACACAGTCTCCCAAAGAGTTTCTAAGACCCCAGCGTGTATCCGATTGTCTGTGGTCGGTGTGTTTATGTTTTATTATTGGTCCTGCAGTGTTGTGTTGTCGTGGGGACAGAGACAGAGACAGAGGGAGGCCAAATGATTGGAGGACCACTAATCCCATAAGGAGAGGTGGTTGGCCAGGTCACTGGCATGGCGGAGGGACTTTGCGGAACCCAGCAGGGTTATTGGAAGCTGAATTGAGTAAAGAAAGGATGGAAGATGAGTGGAAGAATGGAAGATGGGTGAAAGGATGGAAGATGGGTGAAAGGATGGAAGATGGGTGGAAGGATGGAAGATGGGTGGAAGGATGGAAGATGGGTGGAAGGGAGAAAGATGGGTGGAGGGATGGAGGGATGGAAGATGAGTGGAAGGGGGAAGATGGGTGGAATGGGGAGATGGGTGGAGGGATGGAGGGATGGAAGATGGGTGGAGGGATGGAGGGATGGAAGATGGGTGGAAGGGGGAGATGGGTGGAGGGATGGAGGGATGGAAGATGGGTGGAGGGATGGAAGATGGGTGGAAGGGGGAAGATGGGTGGGGGGGTGGAAGATGGGTGGAGGGATGGAGGGATGGAAGATGGGTGGAAGGGGGGAAGATGGGTGAAAGGATTGAAGATGGGTGGAAGGATGGAAGATGGGTGAAAGGATGGAAGATGGATGGAAGGGGGGAAGATGGGTGAAAGGCTTGAAGATGGGTGGAAGGATGGAAGATGGGTGAAAGAGTGGGAGATGTGTGAATCAAATCAAATCAAATTTATTTATATAGCCCTTCGTACATCAGCTGATATCTCAAAGTGCTGTACAGAAACCCAGCCTAAAACCCCAAACAGCAAGCAATGCAGGTGTAGAAGCACGGTGGCTAGGAAAAACTCCCTAGAAAGGCCAATACCTAGGAAGAAACCTAGAGAGGAACCAGGCTATGTGGGGTGGCCAGTCCTCTTCTGGCTGTGCCGGGTGGAGATTATAACAGAACATGGTCAAGATGTTCAATGTTCATAAATGACCAGCATGGTCGAATAATAATAAGGCAGAACAGTTGAAACTAGAGCAGCAGCACAGTCAGGTGGAAGTTGAAACTGGAGCAGCAGCATGGCCAGGTAGACTGGGGACAGCAAGGAGTCATCATGTCAGGTAGTCCTGGGGCATGGTCCTAGGGCTCAGGTCAGTTGAAACTGGAACAGCAGCATGGCCAGGTGGACTGGGGACAGCAAGGAGTCATCATGTCAGGTAGTCCTGGGGCATGGTCCTAGGGCTCAGGTCCTCCGAGAGAGAGAAAGAAAGAGAGAAGGAGAGAATTAGAGAACGCACACTTAGATTCACACAGGACACCGAATAGGACAGGAGAAGTACTCCAGATATAACAAACTGACCCCAGCCCCCCGACACATAAACTACTGCAGCATAAATACTGGAGGCTGAGACAGGAGGGGTCAGGAGACACTGTGGCCCCATCCGAGGACACCCCCGGACAGGGCCAAACAGGAAGGATATAACCCCACCCACTTTGCCAAAGCACAGCCCCCACACCACTTTGAAAGGATGGAAGACGGGTGGAAGGATGGAAAATGGATGGAAGATGGGTGGAAGATGGATGAAAGGATGGAAGATGGGTGGAAGGTGGATGAAAGGATGGAAGATGGGTGGAAGATGGATGAAAGGATGGAAGATGGGTGGAAGATGGGTGAAAGGATGGAAGATGGGTGGAAGATGGATGAAAGGATGGAAGATGGATGGAAGATGGGTGGAAGATGGGTGAAAGGATGGAAGATGGGTGGAAGATGGGTGAAAGGATGGAAGATGGGTGAAAGGATGGAAGACGGGTGGAAGATGGATGAAAGGATGGAAGATGGGTGGAAGATGGATGAAAGGATGGAAGATGGATGGAAGATGGGTGGAAGATGGGTGAAAGGATGGAAGATGGGTGGAAGATGGGTGGAAGATGGGTGAAAGGATGGAAGATGGGTGGAAGATGGGTGAAAGGAGGAAGACAGGTGGAAGATGGATGAAAGGATGGAAGATGGGCGGAAGATGGATGAAAGGATGGAATATGGATGGAAGATGTGTGGAAGATGGGTGAAAGGATGGAAGATGGGTGGAAGATGGGTGGAAGCTGGGTGAAAGGATGGAAGATGGGTGGAAGATGGGTGAAAGGATGAAAGATGGTTGAAAGGATGGAAGACGGGTGGAAGATGGGATTAAGAAAATATGAAAACATCAGTATCAGGACAAGTAGGGTCCACAACATCCAGAGCTTTTTCAAGTACATGCAAGTACAGGTATGTCATATACCTGATGTGGGCTTGAATCAGCCTCAGTACAATGGAACCGTGTGTGTGTGTGTGTGTGTGTGTGTGTGTGTGTGTGTGTGTGTGTGTGTGTGTGTGTGTGTGTGTGTGTGTGTGTGTGTGTGTGTGTGTGTGTGTGGCTCATTTTCCACAGGCATTAGTGTCCCTCATTTCTACAAGGCTGAAACCCTGGCTAGGTCTAGAACCCTAATTAAAGACAATCAGTGTGTGTATATGCAGCTTTCTCTCTCACTCACTCTCTCACTCTCTCACTCTCTCTCTCTCTCTCTCTCTCTCTCTCTCTCTCACTCACTCACTCACTCACTCACTCACTCTCTCTCTCTCTGCTCTTCATCTCTCTCTCTATCTCTCTCTCTCTGCTCTTCATCTCTCTCTCTCTCTCAATTCAATTCAATTCAAGGGCTTTATTGGCATGGGAAACATGTGTTAACATTGCCAAAGCAAGTGAGGTAGATAATATATAAAGTGGATATATAAAGTGAAAAACAACAAAAATTAACAGTAAACATTACACATACAGAAGTTTCAAAACAGTAAAGACATTACAAATGTCATATCATATATTAACAGTAAACATTAGACATATAGAAGTTTCAAAACAATAAAGATATTACAAATGTCATATTATATATATATATATATTGTTGTAACAATGTACAAATGGTTAAAGTATACAAGGGAAAATAAATAAGCATAAATATGGGTTGTATTTACAATGGTGTTTGTTCTTCACTGGTTGCCCTGTTCTTGTGGTAACAGGTCACAAATCTTGCTGCTGTGATGGCACACTGTGGAATTTCACCCAGTAGATCTCTCCCCCCCCCCCCTCTCTCTCTCTCCACCTAGCCCGAAGACCTTGCTGTCGACTCAGAGAAAGGTAGTCTCTCTCCACACTCCTCAAATCCCTTCTGAAAGAGCGCTTCCAAGATTCAGTGCTCTGCAGGCATATGATCAGCCTCCAGCGTGGCCTCACACACACAGACACGTGCACACACACTCAAGGGGCTTTATTTATAGCAGCGTTTTGTGCTTGTCTGGTCACCTCATGACCAGGTCAAGGTGAAGTCTCATTGTGTGGCCCAGGGTGAGTGAGAGAGAGAGAGAGAGAGAGAGAGAGAGAGAGAGAGAGAGAGAGAACATGGTGGAACTAGGCCTTTCTCAAACTAAACAAGCATCAGGAGCAAAGATCTGACTCAACTTGTCATGCCTGCCTAATTGGGCTCTAGCGCAATCTATATTAACTTAATATGAGAGAGAAAGAGAGAGAGAGTTGGAGAAACATATCCAGAGAGAACGAGAGAAGCACAACTCCAGTCCTCTAGTTTTGTCTCTCCCTCACACTAGAGATATATAACTGCCCTCTGGAGGACTGCTAAACTGGAGGACTGCTAAACTGGAGGACTGCTAAACTGGAGGACTGCTAAACTGGAGGACTGCTAAACTGGAGGACTGCTAAACTGGAGGACTTCTAAACTGGAGGACTACTAAACTGGAGTACTGCTAAACTGGAGGACTACTAAACTGGAGGACTACTAAACTGGAGGACTGCTAAACTGGAGGACTGCTAAACTGGAGGACTACTAAACTGGAGGACTGCTAAACTGGAGGACTGCTAAACTGGAGGACTGCTAAACTGGAGGACTGCTAAACTGGAGGACTGCTAAACTGGAGGACTACTAACCTGGAGGACTACTAACCTGGAGGACTACTAAACTGGAGGACTACTAAACTGGAGGACTGCTAAACTGCTTTAAACAGTATTAAAACAACCCCTAAGTTCGAAGTCCGCTCCCGCGAGGAAGTGGAATTAGCATAATCAAAACATCCCCATAAACTTCTGTCAGTTCATGCTAGCGATAGCTGTGTTTAGCTTTGGATGCGTCTCAATCCTTCAAAAGGTGACAGAGCTAGAGCGGTGTTCGTCAGACAAAATCGTCTGTGGCATCTGAATAGTTAGGCCACAAGAGTCTTGGGACTCCTCTGAAGTCTGTACAACCGATCTGCCACCTTCTGTCTGTAGCGACCGAACAGTTTGGGCTACACACTAATATGACCCATTTGTGCAAAGGTGAGACTCTCACGAATACGCAAATGTCAGATGTTTTGCTCTAGGACGCCCACAAGACTTGTCTGAAGGTCCCCTGTTACAAGTTGAAAAAATTAATGGAAGTATAGTGCATCACTGGGGCCAAACTCCCTGCCATCAGAGGAAGGCCCTAAAAAATTGTCAAAGACTCCGCCATCTAAGTCATAGACTGTTTTCTCTGCTACCGCACGGCAAGCTAATACCCCCAAGCCATAAGACTGCTGAAGGGTACGTCGACAGATCTCCCACAAGGTCAAAAACGGGGACCCAAACCAGCGACCTATCAACCACCAGGCCACCAACCCTCTAAGAACCCCCTCCCCCCCCACAGTTCCCCGAGAGCTGCCCCTCAATCATCCGAGCCCCCCCCCCTCCCAAGCCCCTGTCGCCAGACCAATTCAAGAAAGAAAAGACATCAAGGCCAATGAAAATCATAACAGGCCAACTGAATACGTTTGAGTGCATGTCGACACGGACTATTTACATTGACCCCCTTTTGTATGTTTGTTGTTGTTATTTGCACGGACTCTATGCACACTCACTAGACTCTCCTCACACATACTACACTAAAACACTTCAGTGCTTTTGTCTATGTAGTGTATATATAGAGACTGTTTAGTGACAAAAATAAGCGGTACATGTAAAACAATATATATATATACTGTATATGTTTCCTGATCTTTTATCTCTCAGGACAAACTTCCTATAGATTTTTATTTTGGGATGTTCTGTTGTTCCATGTAGTGAATCTGTTATTCAATGTGTTTGTAGGGGCTAGTAGCGGTAAGATTTGGGCATGGAAAGGGTTTAGACTCTTAATGGTTAAAACGTAATATTCAAAATAGACTATTCAGACAAACACTATTCAAAGTAGTCTTTGTGTGCAGGTGTTGCACACATCCGGTAACTTTCCAAAAATTCCCTGGTTGAACGATTCCGGATGTCCTGCTTATTCAGCCCTGATTCCACGATACATCCAACCGGGATTTCTAAAAACAATCTGTACAGTTTGGAAAATTCCTATCAATTTTGCAACGCTATGTGTATTGATTACTGTAAAATAGGATCGTGTACAGTGAAGTTCACTAAGAGATGGACAAGGACAAGGGGCGCAAACAATACACACTCACAAACACACCCTGTTTCTCCACTCAGGGTCTGTCATAACTCAGTGGGCTCAGTGGCGTAGGGTGAGTAATGCTTGTGTCACCGCAGGTACGGGAAACGTACAGTATGTGTTAACCCCCCCCTACACACACACACACACACACACACACACACACACACACACACACACACACACACACACACACACACACACACACACACACACACACACACACACACCTCACACCTCACG
>NC_034187.2:36191384-36201384 GCF_002021735.2 Oncorhynchus kisutch
CCTGAATCATCACCTACCCTAAGTGTTCATTACTATTACAGGGCTGCAGACTAACATGTTCCCCTGAATTATCACCTACCCTAAGTGTTCAATACTACTACAGGGCTGCAGACTAACATGTTCCCCTGAATCATCACCTACCCTAAGTGTTCATTACTATTACAGGGCTGCAGACTAACATGTTCCCCTGAATCATCACCTACCCTAAGTGTTCATTACTATTACAGGGCTGCAGACTAACATGTTCCCCTGAATCATCACCTACCCTAAGTGTTCATTACTATCACAGGGCTGCAGACTAACATGTTCCACTGAATCATCACCTACCCTAAGTGTTCATTACTATTACAGGGCTGCAGACTAACATGTTCCCCTGAATCATCACCTACCCTAAGTGTTCATTATTATTACAGGGCTGCAGACTAACATGTTCCCCTGAATCATCACCTACCCTAAGTGTTCATTATTATTACAGGGCATGGACTCTACAGGGCATCTACAATGTGTCAAAAGCATTCCACAGGGATAGTGGCCCATGTTGACTCCAATGCTTCCCACAGTTGTGTCAAGTTGACTGGATGTCCTTTTGGGTGGTGGACCATTCCTGATAGACACAGGAAACTGTTGAGCTTGAAAAACCCAGCAGCGTTGCAGTTCTTGACACCAACCGGTACTCCTGGCACCTACTGCCATACCTCGTTCAAAGGCACTTAAATATTTTGTCTTCCCTATTCATCCTCTGAATGGCACACATACACAATCCATGTCTCAATTGTCTCAAAGCTTAAAAATCCTTCTTTAACCCGTCTCCTCCCCTTCATCTACACTGATTGAAGTGGATTTAACAAGTGACATCAATAAGGAATCATAGCTTTCACCTGGATTCACCTGGTCAGTCTATGTCATGGAAAGAGCAGGTGTCCTTAATGTTTTGCACACTCAGTGTCCATCTTTCTGTTCACTAACTGATATCATAGGCACATTCATTTGGGGTTCAACACCTGAGGAAGTGGACACTCAGAACACATTAGCTAGATCGCTAACTCTAAATATACTACCCACTGCTAGTAGCCATGTATTCATCCAACACTAAGTGTGATATCTTAGTAAAACCTGGCAGTTGGAGGTTACTACCCATAGGCCTGTACCCTCACAGTGGCCGGTACCCATTTGTCACGCGCTACGCCCCATATCTCAAAGCCTAATCAAATATCTTGGTTGTAAAATAGTTGCTATTGAGCTGAATCTTGAGGGTTGAGAATTAAAAATGATGCCTACTGTTGAACCAAATCATGGTTTTAGCTGCCCCAACAACAGGACGTTTTGAGTAAAGTGACAATGTAGAATGTGCTTTTTCTACGTTTATCGGCACCCTTTTCCGTTCTTTACGCTCCTTGATCTTGGCTGTCTAACTGATGACAGAGTCGGAGCAGGTCTCGTTGCTGCTGCCGCGTTTGACTTTTAATGTGAGTTTGCGTGACCATGGCCCTGCCTATCAGAGAACTGGACCAGCCCTTCTTGATCATGCAAAGGCTTATTATAGATTTGTACAAAAGTTAAATTGCACAAAAATCTTAAACTGACCCTTGGACCACTAGCCATGTCATCTTTTTCCTTGTAATATTTTAATGTAAAAAAACCACAATTTTGTATATGTCAATTTCCACTAGCCCACCAACTAACAAATGGTTCAGCCCATCTGACATTTGCCAGAATTGCCAGATGGCCAATCCGCCCCGTGTGTATGTGTGTGTGTGTGTGTGTGTGTGTATATTGAAGTTCAGTGGGAGACGTCTCACCTCACACTGTGTCTGTCAGCCTAATGCCATCTGTTCATCCTGCTCTCTTCACACAGGAAATCACACACACACATCAAAAGTACACGCGCAGACACACACCCTCTAGGACTGCAGGTAATCCTCCATCTACCCAGAATCCTTGGCTCCAAGGGGTCAGCCAAAGGTGCCGGTGTGCGTGTGAGTGTGTGTGTGTGTTTGTATGCATGTCTGTGACTGGTATTCCATCTGTAGTTGGGTAGAGTAAGTATTCTGTTGACTCTGTAAAGACATCAGGCATCACATTTCATTTGGTTAGACTCAACGACTCGTTCTTCAAATCTATAGCTAAACCTCAACCCACCTAAAAACCTTTTACTGAACCCAAACCCTGAGAACTGCGCTGTGAATTTACTCTAAAATGATTGCTGTGTATTTTCTTTTCCTTTCATAAAGACATCAACTCAAAACCTGCTCACCTCGATCACACTCACACACTCACTTCAAATCAAGGCTACTCTGAAAGTCTCATAACCTTATTCTCACAACTTACTGATATGTTTTGATGGACCAATCTGCCGAGCACAGGTGTGTGTGTGTGTGCACTTGTGTTACATTTGTGTGTGTGTGTGTGCGTGTGCATTTTGATTTGTTAGTTTCCTGAAGGTTTCTGGAGAGTTGAATCGATGCTGCTGTCAGCGTGACTCAGGATGTATTAGAGAAATGGATGAGAGAGAGTGAGAATGAGTGAGAGCGAGAGAGAGAGAGAGAGGCCCTAACAGGAGATTTCTAAAATAATTTATCCTCTTGTCATAGTGGTTAGCCCCAGACAGCCTGTCAGTCTGGTCACTATAATCTCCACACAAAACAAAGATAATATTCAATGGAGCATGAGGACTGCATATGGCTGAGACTACCTCTCTCCTCTTTTCCTCCTCTTCCTCTCCTGCCCAGAGACATGATTATACAATACCGTGTATTTACAGCACTGGGTCAACTGCTTGATGCTGTTTGGATTTACAGGAGTGAGACATCATGACTGGTATTGATGACTTGATCTCTCTCTCATACACACACACACACACACACACACACACACACACACACACACACACACACACACACACACACACACACACACACACACACACACACACACACACACACACACACACACACACACACACACACACACACACACACACACACACACACTCACACATGCACGCATTCACACGCACACATACTCTCTCTCTCTCTCTGTGGCATTGCCTGGACTGCATTTGAACAGCAGATCTGTCAGTAAGTGACAGGTTGACAGCCAAGCTCCCAGCACTTTGTCCACTGTCATCACATCAAACCTGCTGGGGCCACGGCTACCCCTCTCTACTCTGTCTCCTGGTGTGTGTGTCTGTGTGTGTGTGCGTGCGTGTGTGTGTGTTTCTGTGTGTGTGTGTGCGTGTGTGTGCGTGCGTGTGTCCATACGCGTGTGAATTGCTTTCACCATTATCACAAAAGTTTGTTGGTTGGATAACCAACTGACCAATCAGAGCACATTGCATTGCATACCTGCATTTAGTACTTCCTAGTTAATCCAGCTCAATGTCATTTCCTGCTAACCTCACTAGCATGTCAAACAACACCCACGCACGTGACAATACATCACACCATCATTACCATGGCCATAATTAATCAAGTTAAGAGACGATGAGAGAAGACACACACAGGGAAGATCTCCACCTAGTCTCTCTCATTCAGCAGCTTACTGACACAAAGCACAGCCACATCACAGTGAGCAGTTTAGCCAGGCCAGATAATGGGCCCAAATTAAATTTGAGTTTCCCTCTTAAAGACTAGAGTCTGGACGGTGTGACAATAGGCAGTGAGAGGGAGAGCGGAAGGATCGTAGAGTTAGGCCTGTAACAGGATTGGAAAGCATACACACGCACCGTATGATGTCCCTGATCCATTCTATCACTCTATAGTTCTACAATGATACAATTCCATTATTCTATACTTCTAATTCTACAATCCTGCAATTCTATAATTGTATAGTTCTATAATCCTGGTGTAAAGGTTCTGATGGGAGTATTGTTTCTCTGTTACAGACAGAGGAAAGGCCGGGGTTGTATTATCCCAACACAACCAATCACACAGGAGCTTACTGAAAGCTCCTGTGTGCAGACTGAATGGAGGCGGGGAGAGAGGGTGAAATTGAAATTGTCTTTTTCCAAGAAGCTAAGTCGGAATTTACGGCTGGTTCAGCAGACGGTTAATTTTCTCCACTCTAACTTATGGGGTGTGTGGGGCTTTTCTGGGGTTGATAAGTTGAGAGCTGAGAACTGGTAATAACCTGGACGAATGCAAACAGGAAGCAGAGCAGGAGTAAGACAAAAGAGACATTAGCTCCATCTGAAACCTCCCACAAAGACGTGAGACCACATTCTCACATTCCTTCATCACACACGTTGAGGGAGAGTCAACATATTGTCTGAGTATTACACCAAATTATCCCCAAGTCTACTGATATTCTCAAGGTCAGGAGAGGTCCAAAACTACTAGAGGGCATTGTCACACACACACACACACACACACACACACACACACACACACACACACACACACACACACACACACACACACACACACACACACACATGATCCCAGCAAAGGAAAACAGTGACATTTTGACAAAATATGTTACCAAAAACAACTACAGCTATATAAATGCTCATGCACACTGAATATTGAGCACATTACATACACTTCTTAAAATCTGCACAAAGATCTTCATGGAAGTTGTGAAATGAGTGGTTTTGAATATTACTGCTGGTATTGTGAAGCTAGCAACACTGGCGAGAGGTCACTGTAGCACATGGCCAATATGGCTGCCCTGTCATTACTAGCTAAGCATAGTCCTGCTAATTACAAATTCGCTCCTGATTCTCATGAAGAAATGATTTATGCACACAGGTGTCAGCTGTGCAAAGCGTTACATGGCTTGGCCTGCCGTTAATGGGCCTGCTAATTCATTGGCTGAGACAGGAGGAGGGGAGGGGAAAGAGAAAGAGAAAGCAGTTGACACTGATACAGTTTAGAATTCGAAGAGTCTCATTCCAAAATATGCTACATAAGCGTTAACCATGAGTGTTGATGACATGGCTAGTGGTTCATTTGAAATTCACCATATAAGATCCCAACAACTTTGTTTGCATCTAATGATGACGTGATCAAATCAATTCTCTTCAGATGCCTCTGTTCTCTCTCATATCGACTGAGCGCTTAGGGTTGGTTTTCATGTATCCAGACTGTACTTTCACTCATGTTTATCTACACATTAATGTGTTGAGTGTGTCGTCTCCACGAACCTAAATTGTCTTGATCTGAACTACCCCTAAGCTCTTCCTCCTCACAAGAGAGAGTGCATCAATCTGAGCCCTCCATACCAGCAGCACACACTTAATGCTTCTCCCTGCGATCCTCGGTGTTCTGCGAACACTGGAGTTGTGTTCTCATTTTTTTTACTGTGTTCTAATTCCCTAGTCGCTGTCCTCTAACTCTGCTGTGGCCCTCAGTGACACACCTGTCTCTCTCACGCACAAAAAAAAACACATGCACACACATACAAGCGTGGGGACAGACAGACAGACACACACACACACACACACACTTACACACATGCATGTTGTTAGGATTTGTAGATAACCGTAATCTACGCAATCCAATTCTGAAGCCTATTTACTGGGAAGTGTAGCTATTCGGAATTAAAATGAGCCCATCAGCACAGAGTATCATGAATAGGTATTTATCAGGATTAAAGGATTGCGAGGCCCATCTGAACATATAAGCCAATCCTCTCTCAATCACACATGCACATGCTCATCCGCATGCACACAATCAAAATATTTTTCGCATACCAACCCCACCCACCAAAACACACACACACAAATACACTTTTCCACCCCTTGCCTGCCAACCCTCACTGTCTTATACAGAAAGAGGGTAGAAGGTAAGGGATGGAGGGTAGGAGGTAGAGGATGGAGGGTAGGTGGTAGGGGATGGAGGGTAGGAGGTAGGGGGTGGAGGGTAGGTGGTAGGGGATGGAGGGTAGGAGGTATGTGATGGAGGGTAGGTGGTAGGGGATGGAGGGTAGGAAGTAGGGGATGGAGGGTAGGTGGTAGGGGATGGAGGGTAGGAGTTAGGGGATGGAGGGTAGGAGGTAGGGGATGGAGGGTAGGAGGTAGGGGGTGGAGGGTAAGAGTTAGGGGATGTAGGGTAGGTGGTAGGGGATGGAGGGTAGGAGGTAGGTGATGGAGGGTAGGTGGTAGGGGATGGAGGGTAGGTGGTAGGGGATGGAGGGTAGGAGGTAGGGGATGGAGGATAGGAGGTAGGGGATGGAGGGTAGGAGGTAGAGGATGGAGGGTAGGTGGTAGGGGATGGAAGGTAGGAGGTAGGGGATGGAGGGTAGGAGGTAGGGGATGGAGGGTAGGAGGTAGGGGATGGAGGGTAGGAGGTAGGGGATGGAGGGTAGGAGTTAGGGGATGGAGGGTAGGTGGCAGGGGATGGAGGGTAGGAGGTAGGGATGGAGGGTAGGAGGTAGGTGGTAGGGGATGGAGGGTAGGAGTTAGGGGATGGAGGGTAGGTGGTAGGGGATGGAGGGTAGGAGTTAGGGGATGGAGGGTAGAAGGTAGGAAATGGAGGGTAGGAGGTAGGGGATGGAGGGTAGGAGTTAGGGGATGGAGGGTAGGAGGTAGGAAATGGAGGGTAGGAGGTAGGGGATGGAGGGTAGGAGTTAGGGGATGGAGGGTAGGAGTTAGGGGATGGAGGGTAGGAGGTAGGAAATGGAGGGTAGGAGGTAGGGGATGGAGGGTAGGAGTTAGGGGATGGAGGGTAGGAGGTAGGAAATGGAGGGTAGGAGGTAGGGGATGGAGGGTAGGAGTTAGGGGATGGAGGGTAGGAGGTAGGAAATGGAGGGTAGGAGGTAGGAAATGGAGGGTAGGAGTTAGGGGATGGAGGGTAGGAGGGAGGGGGTGGAGGGTAGGTGGGTAGTAATTACCATGCAGCGGTACCAGAAGTGACATGTTTGAGGAACAGATGAAGAGAGCTACATGACCTGGTAATGGTGATATTTCTTCCTCCTCAGAGAAACCCATTTATTCTACCGCTCAGCAAATCAAGGCCCTGTCACTGGCCACTCATCCCCTGGCCAGACCGAAACACACACACACACACACACACACACACACACACACACACACACACACACACACACACACACACACACACACACACACACACACACACACACACACACACACACACACACTGCATAAGTGGACAATGGAATGCAGATGAATGCTCTCGGTACATTCTGTCGTGTGTATGTGTGTGTGCAGGCTGCTCTCTCCGTGTCTAAATGAGCCGTAATGGGGGTAGGACCTCAGCAGCACTAAAGAGAGAGAGCTGACACATGCAGGACAAACCTGGCATTTCTTCCCTGAGAAAAGAGGCTATATTGCACATCTGTCACTGCTGTGTAGACAATTACTCACACACAGAGAAGACAGGGAAAAACAAAGAGGTAAGAGAGTGAGAGAGAGACAGAGAAAGAGAGAGAGAGAGGCAGAGAAAGAGAGAGGCAGAGAAAGAGAAATAGAGACAGAGAGAGAGAGAGAGAGAGAGACAGAGAGAGAGAGAGAGAAAGAGAGAGACAGAGAGAGAGAGAGACAGAGAGAGAGAGAAAGAGAGAGAAAGAGAGACAGAGACAGAGAGAGAGAGAGAGAAAGAGAGGGGGCACTGCTGGGAGCGTGGTGGAACTAGGCCTCTTTCTCTCCCCCTCATTCTGCTTCTATTGAGTATTGCTACCTTAATCATGGTGAATGTCCCTGCCAGTGATTTTGTCAAGTCAGAGAGAGATGAGAGATAATCAAGGCATTTACCCCATATCTCTTCTAATGACTACACTAGGGCACGCAGAAAAGGGTGGGGCTAGCATTGCGTGGTGGTGTTTTCTTGTATTTATGCTGCTGTCATCTCAGATCTATGAGTGCCTTGGCTTTTATCGGTATATGGCTTCGCGCTTTTGTATATTGTGTTGTTGTGAGATGGGTTCGAATCCCGTATCTAATGTGTCAAAATGCTGCAACATCACGGTTCTCCCTGAGATCTAGACGCCTGCTTGTTAGCAATGCCACAGGTGAAAGGAGATGGGGGGGGGGGGGGAAGAAAAAAAAAGCAGAAAGGCGATAAAATAGATTCAGTGGCAAGAAAGAGTATGTGAACCCTTTGGAAATACCTGGATTTCTGCATAAATTGGTCATAACATTTCATTTGATTGGCACAACAGTAAACAAACACAGTCTGCTTAAACTAATAACACACAAACAAGTATATGTTTTCATGTCTTTATTAAACACACCATATAAACATTCACAGTACAGGGTGGGAAAAGAATGTGAACCCTTGGATTTAATAACTGGTTGGACCTCCTCTGGCAGCGATAACCTCAACCAAACGTTTTCTGTAGTTGCGGATCAGACCTGCACAACGGTCAGGAGGAATTTTGGACTGTTCCTCTTTACAAAACTGTTTCAGCTCAGCAATATTCTTGGGATGTCTGGTGTGAGAGACAGATGGGACAGGAGAGAGAAGGAGAGAGAGACAGAGGGGACAGGAGAGAGGAGAGAGAGACAAAGGGGAAGGGAGAGAGAAGGAGGAAGTAGAGTACCCCAGAGGTAGAGAGAGGAAGTAGAGTGCCACAGAGGGAGAGAGAGGAAGTAGAGAGAGGAAGTAGAGTACCACAGAGGGAGAGAGAGGAAGTAGAGTACCACAGAGGGAGAGAGAGGAAGTAGTGTACCACAGAGGTAGAGAGAGGAAGTAGAGTACCACAGAGGGAGAGAGAGGAAGTAGAGTACCACAGAGGTAGAGAGAGGAAGTAGAGTACCACAGAGGTAGAGAGAGGAAGTAGAGTACCACAGAGGGAGAGAGAGGAAGTAGAGTACCACAGAGGGAGAGAGAGGAAGTAGTGTACCACAGAGGGAGAGAGAGGAAGTAGAGTATCACAGAGGTAGAGAGAGGAAGTAGAGAGAGGAAGTAGAGTACCACAGAGGTAGAGAGAGGAAGTAGTGTACCACAGAGGGAGAGAGAGGAAGTAGAGTATCACAGAGGTAGAGAGAGGAAGTAGAGAGAGGAAGTAGAGTACCACAGAGGTAGAGAGAGGAAGTAGAGTACCACAGAGGGAGAGAGAGGAAGTAGGGAGAGGAAGTAGAGTACCACAGAGGTAGAGAGAGGAAGTAGAGAGAGGAAGTAGAGAGAGGAAGTAGAGTACCACAGAGGGAGAGAGAGGAAGTAGAGTACCACAGAGGTAGAGAGAGGAAGTAGAGTACCACAGAGGTAGAGAGAGGAAGTAGAGTACCACAGAGGGAGAGAGAGGAAGTGGAGAGAGGAAGTAGAGTACCACAGAGGTAGAGAGAGGAAGTAGAGTACCACAGAGGGAGAGAGAGGAAGTAGAGTACCACAGAGGGAGAGAGAGGAAGTAGAGTACCACAGAGGGAGAGAGAGGAAGTAGAGTACCACAGAAGTAGAGAGAGGAAGTAGAGAGAGGAAGTAGAGTACCACAGAGGGAGAGAGAGGAAGTAGAGAGAGGAAGTAGAGTACCACAGAGGGAGAGAGAGAGGAAGTAGAGAGAGGAAGTAGAGTACCACAGAGGGAGAGAGAGGATGTAGAGAGAGGAAGTAGAGTACCACAGAAGGAGAGAGAGGAAGAAGAGAGAGGAAGTAGAGTACCACAGAGAGAGACTTACAGCATGGAAGTGTAAATCCAGGATGCAGATTCATCACCCAACAATAGAGGTGTTTCTTACTGTAAGGTGTGTGTGTGTGTGTGTGTGTGTGTGTGTGTGTGTGTGTGTGTGTGTGTGTGTGTGTGTGTGTGTGTGTGTGTGTGTGTGCCTATGTATCAGGTGTGTGTGTGTCAGGTGTGTGAGGTGTGTGATGCCAATGAGGCTTGGCTTGGGTTGGAAGCAGCAGGGTTTTTCACGCTCTGATGACCAGGTGCAGAAGAGCTACAGTAAATCAGTCAAAGAAACGACTTGTTCAAACCTTAACTTCCTTCAGAATGCCAAGTCTCCCCCAGGCCACTTTTTACACCTCTACTGATTATTGTGCGTATAGACACACACATTATGTGTGTGTTATTGAAGTCTTGGGATTTGGTGTCATATCACA
>NC_034187.2:36203884-36221384 GCF_002021735.2 Oncorhynchus kisutch
TCTGCCCCTCAGCCTCTCATCCCAGTGGTGTGAGTTGAGGGACTGGCATCTCGCCTGCCACACTGTGTCTGTAGGAGGTGTGTGTTTTGACTTCCCGGCCCATGTCTCCCACTGTTCTCCACATGTAGTATTAGTTCCTCTGCTCTTTCTCCTTGACCCAGCCTGCCTGAACCAAACTTTACAGCATCCTGCTGCGACTTTGTTCCAGGAGTGTGTTTGGTCACATCGTGTGTCAGAAAAAAGGCTTGCTTTGTGTTCCTGTACACACACCCTGTCTGTGTGGGAGGAGGGGAGACGAGGGGGAGGTCAGACAACTCTTTACCCTCCCAGTTGTTGGCCAGTTAAACCGTTCCACAGGTGACGCAGAGGGCCAGCCTACCTTCCTGGTTGCCTGCCTTCTTCAGGCGTGGGGGCCGGTGCCGGGTAGAGGATTGTCCTTGTCTGGTCACGTCTCTGAGGCCACGGTCGGGCACAGCCCCGCTCCTCCTCCCTGGTTCCCTCTCTCCTTTCCTCCACCTCTTTTCCTCCTCTCCGCTTTTCTGTCTCACCCGGGAGTCCGAGCACCGCCGGCCAGAGGGGATTAAGGTGATGGATTCTCTAACACACGCAAACACACAAGCACGTAGGAATGTACACACATGCACGTAGGAATTCACAAACACACACACAAACCTCCTGCTTTCTCACACCAGGCCCTCTAATCACAAGGTGTAAAGGGAACCCGTGGACTTTGGACCACGAGCGTTACATTTAATACGGCCCCCACACGGAACCAATTCACATCCCACACAGACTCTCACACTCCATATGCCAGACGGGAGACACACACCGTCATACTCTGTTTCGCTGGGATGGGGAGACACCAGGCAGAGAGAGAGAGAGAGAAGGAGAGACCTCTTTTCTTTTGCACTTGTCTCGTGTAATATCAACTCAAGAGACTACAACGATGGTCACATTCATTACAATTCCAGTGCAATGAGGTCATCTACACATCTGCCTTGTTTACAGCAGTGATTTGATGTGACCATAGAATGTTGGTGTGAATGTGTGCGACACAATAATCCTCTTTTAGAATCCACGGAAATACCATTGCGAACTTGTTCTGGCTTAGCAAATCTTAAGTGCTCTAAAGATTTGCATTGTTGGCCGCCTGACAACCATGTTACCCTCCAAGACACGACGGCTCCGCTTTACCTCTCCGTATCCCTCTCAACAGGGGTAAACAAACAGTCCAGCCGGATTTAGAGGTTCACAACAAGGCACATGTCTGCCGCAACGACACAAAAGTCATGTTCCAATCGAAACTGAAGAGGTTTTCAGCCAGTCAGCACAGTCGGTATAATTATTTCAAACACGGGAAAGCAAATCACTTTAGGACGTGGATTTGCATCTCATTAAGGCCATACAAAGACAGGATTACCCAAACAGACAGGGAAACTAGTCCTCATCTCCTACTAGATGAATGGAACCAGATACGTGCTCGGTTGTGAGAGACAATATAAAAGCGACTATCGATCCCATTTGTTAAATATAGCTCGTTAAAAATATATACATCCGTGTAATGAAGGAAAAGAACGAAAATAGAATGGTCATGTTTTGAACAGGTTTGCTAACGTCGCTAACGTTAGCATGCTAACACTGGATGTCATGCAATGCTGTATATAAAAAATATTAAAAAAATACAGTGTATATAAACTCAGGGTTGCAGATGCTATGTATTGGCCAATGAGAGGCTTTGAAGCCACCGGTCGGCCATATTGGCTCTCCCCAGAAGAACCAGTCCTCCATAGGAATTCTACTGTATTTGAGTGTTTCAAGGGCAAAATTAAATGCATAAAAAAAATGTGTTGGGGACAGTAACATTTGAACTTTCAAAAATATACATTTTAAGGACATTTAAAAATATATATATTTTCTTCATATTTTTGTATGTTTAGCTCACATAATACCATTTTAAAGTATGTACTAAGGTTTCTGTAGCCGAATAAATGTGGCAAAAGCAAATGTAGATATTAATAAATGCATTGCTGTAAGCTTCCAAAATATTTGTTGCAATGTTGGGGGAGTGCCAAGACGGAGCTAAAAGCAGAGCACCCATATCTGTCGGCGCCATCTAAATCGACATTGTGGAGAAGGTGGAAAGCTTCAAGTTCCTCGGCGTACACATCACTGACAATCTGGAATGGAAATGATCTGTCCACCCACACACACAGTGTGGTGAAGAAGGCGCAACAGCTCCTCTTCAACCTCGGGAGGCTGAAGGCATTTGCCTTGTCACCTAAAACCCTCACAAACCTTTACAGATGCACAATTGAGAGCATCCTGTCGGACTGTATCTCAGCCTGGTACGACAACAACACCGTCCGCACTCGCAGGACTCTCCAGAGGGCGGTGCGGTCTGCCCAACGCATCACCAGGGGGCAAACTACCTGCCCCCCAGGATATCTACAGCACCCGATGTCATAGGAAGGTCACAAAGATCATCAAGGATATCAACCACCCGAGCCATGGCCTGTTCAACCCACTATCATCCAGAAGGTGAGGTCAGTACATGTGCATCAAAGCTGGGACCAAGAGACTCAAAAACAGCTTCTATCTCAAGGCAATCATACTGTTAAATAGCCATCACTAGCTGGCTTCCACCCAGTTACGCAACCCTGCACCTTAGAGACTGCTGCCCTATATACTGTATATAGACTTGGAATCACTGGCCACTTTAATAATGGAAGACTAGTCACTTTAATAATGTTTACATACCGCTTTACTCATCTCATATGAATATACTGTATTTTAGTCAATGCTCAATTTCAGTTGCTCAATCTAATATTTATATATTTCTTAACTCCATTCGTTTACTTTAGATGTGTGTGTATTGTTGTGAATTGTTAGATACTAGTGCACCGTTGGAGCTTGGAACACAAGCATTTCGCTACACCCGCAATAACATCTGCTAAATATGTGTATGTGCCAATTGATTTCATTTGATTTGATTTGACTTGAAGATGGAGGCACCCCCACTGTCAGTGATCTAGTGTATAGTATATAAACTAACGTTCAAAAGTTTCACTTAGAAATGTCCTTGTACTTGTTTTTGAAAGAAAAGCTAAATGTTTTGTCCATTAAAATAACATCAAATTTATCCGAAATACAGTGTAGACATTGTTAATGTTGTAAATGACTATTGTAGCTGGAAACGGCAGATTTTTTATGGAATATCTACATAGGCGTACAGAGGCCCATTATCAGCAACCATCACTCCTGTGTTCCAATGGCACGTTATGTTAGCTAATCCAAGTTTATAATTTTAAAAGGCTAATTGATCATTAGAATTTTTTTGGCAATTATGTTAGCACAGCTGAAAATGGTTGTGCTGATTAAAGAAGCAATAAAACTGTCCTTCTTTAGAATAGTTGAGTATCTGGAGCCAGTTTGCGCAGTTCTGTGAAGGGAGTAGTACACAGCGTTGTACGAGATCTTCAGTTTCTTGGCAATTTCTCACATGGAATAGCCTTCATTTCTCAGAACAAGAATAGACTGACAAAGAAAATGATTTGTTTTTTGACATTTTGAGCCTGTAATCGAACACACAAATGCTGATGCCCCAGATACTCAACTAGTCTAAAGAAGGACAGTTTGATTGCTTCTTTATTAATCAGGACAACAGTTTTCAGCTGTGCTAACATAATTGCAAAAGGGTTTTCTAATGATCAATTAGCCCTTTAAAATGATCAACTTGGATTAGCTAACACAACGTGCCAATGGAACACAGGAGTGATGGTTGCTGATAATGTGCTTTTCTTTCAAAAACAAGGATATTTCTAAGTGGCCCCAAACTTTTGAACGGTAGTGTAAATCATTGATATAATGCATTATGGGTTAGGTACATTATGTCATGGAAGGGCAGCCATTTTCTCTGACCCAGTTTGACAATTTAAAGATATCGAAGTTATGTTTCCAAAACTTTGCCTACTTTGGATAAAAGTGCCCATTGAATGGTAATATTATTGTAACATTTTGGGACACATATTGGATGGTAGCATGGTACTGTCTTAACTCTAAGATGTTCCTTCCTCTTCCCTCCAGTCTGGCTTACCGTAATGAAATCCTTTAAACCTTTCCTCCTTTCTTGGAAAGATCTACTGCTCCCCATCTTCCCTCCGCCTTCTCACCCCTCTCTTTCCCCCCTTTGCACCCACCCCCTATCCTCAAACTCCTTGCTCCCCCCACCTAGCCATCCACTCACGGTAGCAGCAGACTGTCCATTTCCTTCCCTCTCCTTACCCCCCCCCCCTTTCCTTAGCCTCGCTCACCTCCTTTCTCAGTCCCTAGAAAGGTGATTGACTTGTGTAATTGGCTCAAGAGATGACAATCGACTGTGTGTATGTGTGTGGCAGCTGATCCAGCCAGCTGACTGCTAGCCTAATTGGCAGCTTGTTAAGCAATTTGGATCCTGGAGAGAATGTATTGATGTCTGTGTGAACAGACTTGTACATAGGAGCTGGGTCACACACATTCAATGGGATAGAACAGCCTTCACAAAGGTCTATGTGACTGATGCGTTTCCTTTGTACATATATAAGAATATTTGCCTGGCTAGCCACACTCCTTGCCCCGGCCAAATGCTACACCACGCCCACGGACGTTAGTTTCTTGCAACTAGCTCTCACAGTCCCACGTCAGAATTAGACGTTCATCTAAATTGTCACATTTCTACATTTTTAAGGTGAAGTTTCTAAATGTCAAATTTCAAAGTGTTTAAAGTTAATTTCACATTTTTAAGGTTCGGGTTAAGTTCAGGCATTAACTCTGAATGTTCTATCACTGGATTCAAACTTGCAACCTCTGGAATCAGAGGCAGATGTTTACGCCTATCCACCATCCCCGTTTACAACGCCCCTAGCAAAACCGAAACCTACTTGAAGGTAACAGCGCTCACTGTTGCCCCTAGTGGCCAATTTCCACATAATCTCCCGATGTCCTCAGACATGAATAGACATCGAATACTGACTTGTATCCCGGGTGACCGGGTTGGTTTCTCCTCCTCAATGAGTCTGGATCCGACAATTCCTAGAACGCAAACACATTCTAACCGTTCTGATTGGTCCCAGACACCAATGGACTGGGCCAGAGCCAGAACACGTGGGTAAAGCAACATTATGAAAATCTGTCATTGGCTTTGAAACGCTGATTGGTTAGAGATGATCCAATCGCTGGGGAACACAGTCAACCCACTTGTCCCACAATGACCTGATTGCAGCTAGCTCGACTATCTGGTCTGGTGTCTCGTTTAATCGAAGCGGATAATCCTGGAAATAATGTGGAAGTTTTCCAGAGAAATTGTTGCGCTGAAAAGTTCTCTGCCAGTTTCTGCATCCCACAGGGATTCTGTGGATTCCCCGTTGGATCTGAAAACACCAGGAAGGATAAGAACCCCATGTAAATGAGTTTGGTCCATCTCCTTCCATCTCTCTCCAAAAACACGCCTTCCCTCCAAATGAGTGCAGTTCAGAATGATTTTCTGGATGGTGTCTGGGATGAACCGTTCAAAAGAAGACTTTATGTTCTGCACATGAGTAACCGCCATCCTTATCACATTGACAGCCATGCAGGGTGGCTCATTCGGGCTGGTCCTGGGGCTGGCTGCTGACGTGCTGGTCCCGTGGCTGACTGAGGGTCAATCTCATCCTCTTCTTCCAACTCTCTGTCAGACTCCGAATTGAAATAGACATGATCCTCATATTGGAAAAATGTTCATGCAAAGCTATTTATTTGTTGTGTCCCTCCCTCAATGTGCACCCGGCTGAGTTAGAGTGTGGGAAAATACTGGAGCATTGTGCAGGTTCCCGCAAGACATTGTAGTTTCACTCACTACAAAGGGTAAAGACTGTGAGAAAAGTGGGAGACAGGCAGGGAGACAGACAGGTTATTGGTGTTATGTTGAAACAGCAGGCCCAGGGAGGAGAAAGAAAGAGTGAAGGCACAAAGCAAAACTTTTTGTTTAATTTTTACTTGTTTTCACCTACACACACACTTTTCCACACTTTTATTACCCTCGGTTCCAGTGGACCCGAACACTACATATGTAATATAAATGTGTAGGGGGGTGCACAGTGTGCATTCAATGAAAATGTGTTATTTTACATTCTTCAAAGAAAATGAGACAAGGCCAATGAGTCTCAGGTTGAAAAAATAATTAATGGTGTCATTTTTTCTTTTAGTAAACATTGAAAATGGGTCCCACAGACCTGAACACCACACAAGGGTTAAACAAACAATATTGGAATCACCATGGTGACAACAACCATAAACTATCAGCTCCATCTGATTGATAGATTAAGTTAGAGATTAGCTATAATACTGCATATTTTTGTCTCTGCCCCATAAATATATATATTTTTATTTTATTTATAATTATTATTTTCAGAGGGTTGGGGGGGGCTTGCTCTGATCTTCCGGGGAAGCCCAAGGAAACTGTGCTATGCCACGGATTGCCATTAGTTTTGTTAGCCTACATTTGAGTGTGTGTGTCCGTGTGCGTGCATGTTTGTGTGTGCAACAGCATCTCTACTTCCTCAGGCGTATGGAGAAGTTCGGCATGCTCCCCCGGATCCTCTCCAAATTGTAACGCTGCACCATCGAGGGTGTCCTGCCTGACTGGCTGCATCACGGTATGGAAACTGCTCCTTACATGACCACAAGGCCCTTCATTGGGTGGTCCTATACCCATGCTCCCACCAATACAAGACATCTACTCCAAGTGACCCAATCACTGGACACTTTAATGAATGGATCGCTGGTCACTTTAAACAATGCCACTTTAATAATGTCTACATATCTTACATTACTCATATCACATGTATATACTATATTTTCTACCATCTATTGCACCTTTCCTAAGCCGCTCGGCCATCGCTCATCCATACGTATATTTACATGTACATATTCTCATCCACCCCTTTAGATTTGTATGTATTAAGGAGTTGTTGGGGAATTGTTAGATTACTTGTTAGATATTGATACACTATAGGAACTAGAAGCACAAGCATTTCGCTACTCTCGCATTAACATCTGCTAACCATGTGTATGTGACCAATACATTTGATTTGATTTGACGTACACACGGTCACACATAGGCACGAACACACACACACACACACACACGCTACACACACTTCATGACTACTGCTACTGGACTCCTATTATTCTACTGCACAATGTCTACTATTCTACTGCACAATAATCATTTGCAGATATATTGTAAATATCTTTCATTAATTTGAGTGTCTCGTATTACATTTCTGTTACATTTTTATCTTGTTTTTATTAGTTGTGCTTTTATTGTTTTGTACTCTTTTATTCACTTAATGAATTTTCGCATGGAACTAGATAGAGCCGTGACTGCATGGAACTAGATAGAGCCGTGACTGCATGGAACTAGATAGAGCCGTGACTGCATGGAACTAGATAGAGCCGTGACTGCATGGAACTAGATAGAGCCGTGACTGCATGGAACTAGATAGAGCCGTGACTGCATGGAACTAGATAGAGCCGTGACTGCATGGAACTAGATAGAGCCGTGACTGCATGGAACTAGATAGAGCCGTGACTGCATGGAACTAGATAGAGCCGTGACTGCATGGAACTAGATAGAGCCGTGACTGCATGGAACTAGATAGAGCCGTGACTGCATGGAACTAGATAGAGCCGTGACTGCATGGAACTAGATAGAGCCGTGACTGCATGGAACTAGATAGAGCCGTGACTGCATGGAACTAGATAGAGCCGTGACTGCATGGAACTAGATAGAGGGACTGCATGGAACTAGAAGCCGTGACTGCATGGAACTAGATAGAGCCGTGACTGCATGGAACTAGATAGAGCCGTGACTGCATGGAACTAGATAGAGCCGTGACTGCATGGAACTAGATAGAGCCGTGACTGCATGGAACTAGATAGAGCCGTGACTGCATGGAAACTAGAATAGAGCCGTGACTGCATGGAACTAGATAGAGCCGTGACTGCATGGAACTAGATAGAGCCGTGACTGCATGGAACTAGATAGAGCCGTGACTGCATGGAACTAGATAGAGCCGTGACTGCATGGAACTAGATAGAGCGTGACTGCATGGAACTAGATAGAGCCGTGACTGCATGGAACTAGATAGAGCCGTGACTGCATGGAACTAGATAGAGCCGTGACTGCATGGAACTAGATAGAGCCGTGACTGCATGGAAGTAGATAGAGCCGTGACTGCATGGAACTAGATAGAGCCGTGACTGCATGGAACTAGATAGAGCCGTGACTGCATGGAACTAGAAAGAGCCGTTACTGCATGGATCTCGATAGAGCCGTGACTGCATGGATCTCGATAGAGCCGTGACTGCATGGATCTCGATAGAGCCGTGACTGCATGGATCTCGATAGAGCCGTGACTGCATGGAACTAGATAGAGCCGTGACTGCATGGAACTAGATAGAGCCGTGACTGCATGGAACTAGATAGAGCCGTGACTGCATGGAACTAGATAGAGCCGTGACTGCATGGAACTAGATAGAGCCGTGACTGCATGGAACTAGATAGAGCCGTGACTGCATGGAACTAGATAGAGCCGTGACTGCATGGAACTAGATAGAGCCGTGACTGCATGGAACTAGATAGAGCCGTGACTGCATGGAACTAGATAGAGCCGTGACTGCATGGAACTAGATAGAGCCGTGACTGCATGGAACTAGATAGAGCCGTGACTGCATGGAACTAGATAGAGCCGTGACTGCATGGAACTAGATAGGCCGTGACTGCATGGAACTAGATAGAGCCGGCTGTGACTGCATGGAACTAGGATAGAGCCGTGACTGCATGGAACTAGATAGAGCCGTGACTGCATGGAACTAGATAGAGCCGTGGACTGCATGGAACTAGATAGAGCCGTGACTGCATGGAACTAGATAGAGCCGTGACTGCATGGAACTAGATAGAGCCGTGACTGCATGGAACTAGATAGAGCCGTGACTGCATGGAACTAGATAGAGCCGTGACTGCATGGAACTAGATAGAGCCGTGACTGCATGGAACTAGATAGAGCCGTGACTGCATGGAACTAGATAGAGCCGTGACTGCATGGAACTAGATAGAGCCGTGACTGCATGGAACTAGATAGAGCCGTGACTGCTGGAACTAGATAGAGCCGTGACTGCATGGAACTAGATAGAGCCGTGACTGCATGGAACTAGATAGAGCCGTGACTGCATGGAACTAGATAGAGCCGTGACTGCATGGAACTAGATAGAGCCGTGACTGCATGGAACTAGATAGAGCCGTGACTGCATGGAACTAGATAGAGCCGTGACTGCATGGAACTAGATTAGAGCCGTGACTGCATGGAACTAGATAGAGCCGTGACTGCATGGAACTAGATAGAGCCGTGACTGCATGGAACTAGATAGAGCCGTGACTGCATGGAACTAGATAGAGCCGTGACTGCATGGAACTAGATAGAGCCGTGGACTGCATGGAACTAGATAGAGCCGTGACTGCATGGAACTAGATAGAGCCGGTGACTGCATGGAACTAGATAGAGCCGTGACTGCATGGAACTAGATAGAGCCGTGACTGCATGGAACTAGATAGAGCCGTGACTGCATGGAACTAGATAGAGCCGTGACTGCATGGAACTAGATAGAGCCGTGACTGCATGGAAGTAGATAGAGCCGTGACTGCATGGAACTAGATAGAGCCGTGACTGCATGGAACTAGATAGAGCCGTGACTGCATGGAACTAGAATAGAGCCGTTACTGCGATGGGGGGTTAATGGATCTCGATAGAGCCGTGACTGCAATGGATCTCGATAGAGCCGTGACTGCATGGATCTCGATAGAGCCGTGACTGCATGGATCTCGATAGAGCCGTTGACTGCATGGAACTAGATAGAGCCGTGACTGCATGGAACTAGATAGAGCCGTGACTGCATGGAACTAGATAGAGCCGTGACTGGCATGGAACTAGATAGAGCCGTGACTGCATGGAACTAGATAGAGCCGTGACTGCATGGAACTAGATAGAGCCGTGACTGCATGGAACTAGATAGAGCCGTGACTGCATGGAACTAGATAGAGCCGTGACTTGCATGGAACTAGATAGAGCCGTGACTGCATGGAACTAGATAGAGCCGTGACTGCATGGAACTAGATAGAGCCGTGCCTGCATGGAACTAGATAGAGCCGTGACTGCATGGAACTAGATAGAGCCGTGACTGCATGGAACTAGATAGAGCCGTGACTGCATGGAACTAGATAGAGCCGTGACTGCAATGGAACTAGATAGAGCCGTGAACTGCATGGAACTAGATAGAGCCGTGACTGCATGGAACTAGATAGAGCCGTGACTGCATGGAACTAGATAGAGCCGTGACTGCATGGAACTAGATAGAGCCGTGACTGCATGGAACTAGATAGAGCCGTGACTGCATGGAACTAGATAGAGCCGTGACTGCATGGAACTAGATAGAGCCGTGACTGCATGGAACTAGATAGAGCCGTGACTGCATGGAACTAGATAGAGCCGTGACTGCATGGAACTAGATAGAGCCGTGACTGCATGGAACTAGATAGAGCCGTGACTGCATGGAACTAGATAGAGCCGTGACTGCATGGAACTAGATAGAGCCGTGACTGCATGGAACTAGATAGAGCCGTGACTGCATGGAACTAGATAGAGCCGTGACTGCATGGAACTAGATAGAGCCGTGACTGCATGGAACTAGATAGAGCCGTGACTGCATGGAACTAGATAGAGCCGTGACTGCATGGAACTAGATAGAGCCGTGACTGCATGGAACTAGATAGAGCCGTGACTGCATGGAACTAGATAGAGCCGTGACTGCATGGAACTAGATAGAGCCGTGACTGCATGGAACTAGATAGAGCCGTGACTGCATGGAACTAGATAGAGCCGTGACTGCATGGAACTAGATAGAGCCGTGACTGCATGGAACTAGATAGAGCCGTGACTGCATGGAACTAGATAGAGCCGTGACTGCATGGAACTAGATAGAGCCGTGACTGCATGGAACTAGATAGAGCCGTGACTGCATGGAACTAGATAGAGCCGTGACTGCATGGAACTAGATAGAGCCGTGACTGCATGGAACTAGATAGAGCCGTGACTGCATGGAACTAGATAGAGGCCGTGACTGCATGGAACTAGATAGAGCCGTGACTGCATGGAACTAGATAGAGCCGTGACTGCATGGAACTAGATAGAGCCGTGACTGCATGGATCTCGATAGAGCCGTGACTGCATGGAAGTAGCCATGGATCTCGATAGAGCCGTGACTGCATGGATCTCGATAGAGCCGTGACTGCATGGGAACTAGATAGAGCCGTGACTGCATGGAACTAGATAGAGCCGTGACTGCATGGAACTAGATAGAGCCGTGACTGCATGGAACTAGATAGAGCCGTGACTGCATGGAACTAGATAGAGCCGTGACTGCATGGAACTAGATAGAGCCGTGACTGCATGGAACTAGATAGAGCCGTGACTGCATGGAACTAGATAGAGCCGTGACTGCATGGAACTAGATAGAGCCGTGACTGCATGGAACTAGATAGAGCCGTGACTGCATGGAACTAGATAGAGCCGTGACTGCATGGAACTAGATAGAGCCGTGACTGCATGGAACTAGATAGAGCCGTGACTGCATGGAACTAGATAGAGCCGTGACTGCATGGAACTAGATAGAGCCGTGACTGCATGGAACTAGATAGAGCCGTGACTGCATGGAACTAGATAGAGCCGTGACTGCATGGAACTAGATAGAGCCGTGACTGCATGGAATGGAACTAGATAGAGCCGTGACTGCATGGAACTAGATAGAGCCGTGACTGCATGGAACTAGATAGAGCCGTGACTGCATGGAACTAGATAGAGCCGTGACTGCATGGAACTAGATAGAGCCGTGACTGCATGGAACTAGATAGAGCCGTGACTGCATGGAACTAGATAGAGCCGTGACTGCATGGAACTAGAAAGAGCCGTTACTGCATGGATCTCGATAGAGCCGTAACTGCATGGATCTCGATAGAGCCGTGACTGCATGGATCTCGATAGAGCCGTGACTGCATGGAACTAGATAGAGCCGTGACTGCATGGAACTAGATAGAGCCGTGACTGCATGGAACTAGATAGAGCCGTGACTGCATGGAACTAGATAGAGCCGTGACTGCATGGAAGTAGATAGAGCCGTGACTGCATGGAACTAGATAGAGCCGTGACTGCATGGAACTAGATAGAGCCGTGACTGCATGGAACTAGAAAGAGCCGTGACTGCATGGATCTCGATAGAGCCGTAACTGCATGGATCTCGGATAGAGCGTGACTGCATGGATCTCGATAGAGCCGTGACTGCATGGAACTAGATAGAGCCGTGACTGCATGGAACTAGAAAGAGCCGTGACTGCATGGAACTAGATAGAGCCGTGACTGCATGGAACTAGATAGAGCCGTGACTGCATGGAACTAGATAGAGCCGTGACTGCATGGAACTAGATAGAGCTGTGACTGCATGGAACTAGATAGAGCTGTGACTGCATGGAACTAGATAGAGCCATCTACACACAAACACTTTATAATATTTGTAATATTGTATTGTACATTTGTAGTAATGGAGTAATGATGTAATAAAGTCATGTTTTGTTTATTTTTGATGTAGGCTCTTGTTTTGTTGTGATGTCATTGGGTTAATCTGGTTTGGGCTCCAGGAAGAGTAACTGCTGCATTTGCAGCTGTTACTTGGTAACCTAATAAATACTGAATACTAAGTTTTTGCATTGTCGAGTGGGGAATCTGCAAGTAAGCGTTTTGTTACACTGTGTACACCATGTACAGTATATCATGTGTATACTGTGTGACTAATCATCAAACTGCTGCATTTGCAGCTGTTACTTGGTAACCTAATAATTACTGAATACTAAGTTTTTGCATTGTCGAGTGGGGAATCTGCAAGTAAGCGTTTTGTTACACTGTGTACACCATGTACAGTATATCATGTGTATACTGTGTGACTAATCATCAAACTGCTGCATTTGCAGCTGTTACTTGGTAACCTAATAATTACTGAATACTAAGTTTTTGCATTGTCGAGTGGGGAATCTGCAAGTAAGCGTTTTGTTACACTGTGTACACCATGTACAGTATATCATGTGTATACTGTGTGACTAATCAACAAACTTGACTTGACAACTTGTGTGTGCGATGGAAGCAGTGAAGTGTCCTCAGATGAGTCTCCTGTGCCTCTGGCAGCTGAACAGGTGTGGAGTCTGTGTCTAATTAGGTTAACTGAAGGAGGCTATGGCAAAACAGTAACTATGGCAAGGCTATACAGTGGAAATAGGTTTGACTGTAATCAAAGCGTAGTAAATACATTAGAACAAGATAAAAAAGGAACGGAAATCTACTGAACCAGTGTATCTTACTATTACACAATAAAGTGGCAACTTAGTATAGCAAGAGCCAAAACGGCTCGCTACATTTTTGCCAAGGTTAAGTTGATGGATCACAGGCCTTTTGAAATAACGGGCCATTAAGGCTAGAAAGGTTAAACATGCATTGTAGCAAAGCTGTCAAAAGCAAGACCTTTCCCATTTTCACACGCTGATGTTAAGGCCAGGCTCAGCCAAAACTGAAAATAGATATGAATACCATGAATATGTGTCTTCTTAGACTACCTGACGTTAGAGCCGAAAGAAGGAGGGATGAGAGAGGAAGTGAGAGGAAGAGAGTGAGTGAGTGAGTGAAAAATAATGCAGACAGAGAGGCAGGGAGAGAGAGATGGTGAGTGTGAGAAAGAGAGACAGGAGAAGAGAAGAAAAATAAAGAGATTGTAGACAGTGCATGATAAGGGGTAGAGAGAGAGAGAGAGAGAGAGAGAGAGAGAGAGAGAGAGGAGAGAGAGAGAGAGAGACAGAGGGAGGAAGTTAATTTGGAGATTGTGGGCAATAATACGACCAGTCACCCACGACACACAGTGACCGCGCACCCTGCCTGATTCACGGCATTGTGGGTAGGGAAGGACAGAACAGCGATAGGATTTGAAAGGCGTTCCGCTTGGGTACCCTGCTGATTTGCATTCAACGATGGAGACACAAGGACACACACGCATACACACATGGCTTCAGGGGGACTGGATACGGTCAACACCCCTAATTAGACAATCCTCCATTCCAAAATACCTGAGAGAGAGAGAGAGAGAGAAAGAGAGGCAGAGAGAGAGAGAAAGAGAGAGAGAGATGCTGAAGAGAGAGAGAGAGGCAGAGAGAGAGATGCTGAAAGAGAGAGAGATGCTGAAAGAGAGAGAGAGATGCTGAAAGAGAGAGAGAGAAAGAGAGGCAGAGAGAGAGAGAAAGGGAAAAAATTGAGAGAGAGAGAGATGGAGAGATGGAGAGAGAGAGAGACAGACAGCGAGATGGAGAGATACAGCACATGGAACAGGCTGGCGCACTAAAACCTGGCTCTCCACATTGCTTTTTGGGGATGTTATTTTTCGCTTTACGATTCCGATAATTATGATATTAGAAAGGAGCAAACGATAAGTTCCTGATGCGATTGTTCCCCCCGTCTCCATTTTATTGCAGAGCATCAGAGAGAGAGAGAGGGACTCGTCAATGAGTAATTTTCCTTTCTTTTACAGCAGCATAAATTTAACGGGGAAATATGCGGGGAGAAATCCTTTTAGCGGGTGATTTATGGGCGTCTGATGGTGGAATCATAGATCACTGAGGCCACGGCAGACACTGATGGGCCGGATGAGGGCCACTAATGCCCACAGAACAAAATGTAACCAATCTGTGGAGGCCCTCAACCATGCAATAGGCCTAATAGAAACTCCCAAACTGTCTGCCTGTCACTGCTGACGACTGGGAGAGAGGGAAGGGGGAGGGAGGACTGGAGAGAGAGGGGGGTGACTGTGGAGGGAGGTTATAAATGTACCTGTTGTGAAAGGAGGGCGAGAGAGAGAGCGAGAGAGAGAGAGAGAGAGAGAGAGAGAGGGATAGAGAGAGAGAGAGAGAGAGAGAGAGAGAGAGTGCGAGAGAGAGAGAGAGAGAGAGAGAGAGAGAGAGAGAGAGAGAGAGAGAGAGAGAGAGAGAGAGAGAGAGAGATAGATAGAGAGAGAGAGATAGAGAGAGAGAGAGAGAGAGAGAGAGAGAGAGAGAGAGAGAGAGAGAGGGAGAGAGTGCGAGAGAGAGAGAGAGAGAGAGAGAGAGAGAGAGAGAGAGAGAGAGAGAGAGAGAGGGTAAGAGAGAGAGAAAGCCCAGGTGTATACTTGACTGCTCTGTCGTTCGCTCGCAGAGGGGACCCTAAATGCCAAGCTAAAAAGATATCCATAAAAGTGGTAAACAAATAAATAAATCCTAGAAAAGAATAAAGTGATGTGTGAGCGCATACACAAACACGCACACACCGGCAGAGCTTTAATCAGGGCTGGGCCAGTGAAGACAGTTACACACAGCCACATGTCCTGTTTCTGTTGAAACAAAACCATATTATCTGACAGTAGCTACAGAGTACACATTAGATGTTTCTTTTAGGATGCGACTGAGCCTCATATAAACACAGGGCCTCATCAGAGGTCACTTAGGAACATGCGAACAATTATGCAATGCTATACAATGGTCAATCAAAGGTCTTGGGTGAGAAGGTGTGACATAGCCAATGCTGTTCAAATGCTATGCATACACACCCTCACACACACTCTCACACACAAGGTGAACACTTTAATCACCTTGATGTGTTCCATGGCTGTGGTCCACGCACACACACACACACACACACACACACACACACACACACACACACACACACACACACACACACACACACGCATACTCGCGCTAGTGTCCTCCACACAATATAAAACCTCAGCTCACCTCAATGTATTTATCATAAAACATGGAAACCAAACCAGCTTGACCTCTTCCTCTCCTCTTTCTCTTCCCTCCCTCCCTCTGTCCCCTGGTTAAAGAGAGTAACTCTGCTTCCATTAAGGAGAATATGCAGCGCTTCACTTTGGGGAGAGAGGAGGCCAGGGGTTCACTCGTCTGCATTCAGAGTGAAAGTCTCTCGCTCCACTCGTTTAACAGCCCGACCGCCACAATCACCCCTTAGGTAAGGTTAAACACCTGCCCCTATACCTATTTATGAGGGAGGGAGGGAGGGAGGGAGGGAGGGAGGGAGGGAGGGAGGGAGGGAGGGAGGGAGGGAGGGAGGGAGGGAGGGAGGGAGGGAGGAGGGAGGGAGGGAGGGAGGGAGGGAGGGAGGGAGGGAGGGAGGGAGGGAGGGGAGGGAGCTAAATAGATTATGTTTCAAATAGCCAGGGTCTAGGCCATGTACATGAGGCTAGTATGATTAAGGAAAAAGGGTGCAGAGAAAAAGGAGAAAGAGGTGAGGGGAGAGGAGAGGTGGAGAGGAGAGGTGGAGAGGAGAGGTGGAGAGGAGAGGGAAAGAAAAGAGTGATGAGAAAGGAGGTAGGGGAAAACAGAGTGAGAGAGGTGAGGTAGAGGCGTATTTAACCTGTATTGCTGTGTCTCCTGCCGACTGGAAGAGGTCAACAGTGACTTTACTGAAATCTATCCCCCGTCAGAGGAGAGAAAACCCACTGCAGCCAACAGTCAAGCCTTTTCTCTCCTCATATTTTCCACTTTGTTAGCCCCACGCTGTGAGCCAGATACACAGCCCACATGGCCTGCCATCACAGGGCTGGTGTGGGAGAGACAAAAAGACAGCTGAGGAGAGGAGGAGATGCAGTCAAGCAGGCATAGCCTGGGAGGTTGGCGTGAGACAGAGTGGTGACAGGGACTGAAGCTATACATGTCAACAGTGATCAGACTGAAGAAATACAACAGGTACTCTCTCTCTTTCATTTTCTGTGTATCTCCAGCCATCTCTCCCTATCTCTATCCCTCTCTCAGCCTCTCTTTCACTACCCTCTCTATATAGCTATACTTCTCTCTCTCTCTCTCGCTCGCTCTCTCTCTCTCTCTCTCTCATTTTAATTTGAGGGCTTTATTGACATGGGAAACATATGTTAACATTGGCAAAGCAGATTAACTAGATAATTAACAAAAGTGAGAAAGAATAAATAAAGACATTACAAATGTCATATTATGTGCAAATAGTTCAACTACAAAAGAGGGAAAAAAACATAAATATCTCTCTCTTTCCCTCTCTCTCTATATATATTTTTTCCATCCCTCTCTCTCTCAATGTATCTCTCTCTTGCTCTCTCTCTCCCTATCTCTCTCTCCTATCTCTCTCTATCTTGCTCTCTCTCCTCCTGGACATGTGCTGGTTGCGGGGCAGACCTTAGTGATATCGCCGTGACGACCGACAGGAGCAGATGTGACTCTGGTTGCCGGGCGTTTGGCAGGAGCACTCATTGTCACCGAGACAGCAATGCGGCCGGACAGCACATCAGCTGCGATGGCACACACACACACACATCG
>NC_034187.2:36226384-36333884 GCF_002021735.2 Oncorhynchus kisutch
TTCTTCCTCTCTTCGAATGTCATTCTGTGTTTTCTCCTCATCTGCTTTCTGCGAAAGAGGAGGGGAAGAGACAGAGAGAAAGAAGGAGATAAAAAAAGAGGACAATGCAACTAATCAGTAAACAAACTACAGATTGAATGTTCGTTTTCTTTTTACATGTGAGATGTACAAAAGTCATACAGCACTTCCCCACTCTACAACACACATAAAGACAGATGAGATGAATAAATTGTGTCCTGCCCTTTGCAATCCCGTGGTAACAAAGTGTCTACATTTAGCCACCCATACAGACCCTATGGCCAAGCTGCAAGTGTAACTGAGAGGTGTTTTCTCTTACCACAGAGCATTTCTGTCTGCCTTGGTCGGCGCTCTGCTTAACACTTCTCTTCACTTCCTGGTTCTCGCTCTGAGTTTCCATTCTCACTACCTGGTTCTGAGCCTTGCTCTGGACTTCCATATTTAGTCCCTGGTTCTGAGCCTTGCTCTGGACTTCCATATTTAGTCCCTGGTTCTGAGCCTTGCTCTGGACTTCCATATTTAGTCCCTGGTTCTGAGCCTTGCTCTGGACTTCCATATTTGGTCCCAGGTTCTCTAGCTTGCTCTGGAACATCCTTAGTGACTTTCTCTCCTTCCTGATTTGTTCAGCCTCGGACCTGAGAGAGAACACCTTCCTGTTCACAGACATCACTCTGTGGTCAACCTCCTTTCTCTTCACCACTATCTCCCTCTCCATCCTGCGCACCTCTCTCTCCCTTCTGTCCGCATCCATTTTTTGCCTGGCCAGATGGGCCCTCTCTCTCGTTTTCTCCTCATCCTCCCTTTTCTTTTCCTCCCTCTCCTTGTTTCTCAGGAAGGTTTCCCTTTCTCTTTTCTCTTCGTGGGAACGGATACGCTGCATTTCCACAAGCATCTGGTATCTTTTCTCTTCCTCCTTCCTCTGACCATGGCTCTGGCTTTTCTCCTTCCCTCTCGCTCCGTCTCCTTGGCAGCAGCGGCACCCCTCATTCATCTCCTCCACCCCTCTTCCTCTCCTTCCATCTCCCTCCTCGTCACTCCTCTTTTTCACCCCGGTGTTTTCCGTCCTCCGCTCCTCTCCGTCCATCTCTCTCGCCACCTGATCGCTGGCGGGGTCGTCCGTCTCTCTGAGGTTCTCAATGACTCTCCTCCTCTGAGGAAGGTCCATAATCAGCAGCTTGAACACCTTAGTAATAATAACAAAAACATTTTTATGAGCAAAGTATTTAGGCATCACACTCAAAAAGTGAACTTTAACAAAAACCTGTTTTTAACATGTAACAACATCATGAAAAACAACCATTTGAAATACATATGCACTTCTTATGCTCTGGCAAAACGTTCAGGAATGAGTTGGCACCTTGAGATAAAGGAACTGGTATTACTATTTAGTGGAGCTATTAACCCTCCTACCATGTTGCCGGGTCAATTTGAACCATTTCCACTTTTGAGTTGTCTAAAATACCAGTTCCCCTCTCTTTTTCTCCATGAAATTAAAAGACCTCTACTCATTTAGGGTCATGAACCTAACTTCACAATGTGGACACTGGTGTGTTGTGGAATGTCTGTGTAGATGTTGTATACAAACACGATGTTGTGGGTCATTTTAACCCGGAGGCTTTCATGCGTATTTTGCACAGGTCCAAAAAAAAAACAAGTGTCTTTAATGTATGTTGTTTTGACTGGTTCTGGTTGCACTTTTATAATTATGTTCGGGTGAAAAGGAGCTTTCCTCAGGCTTCTCCTTCTCAGTGGGAGAGCAGCGGATCTTTGACACAGACACGCAAAAATGAGCTCCAAACAGAAAATGCTTGTTTGTGATTAAGGAAACATGCTTAACAAATAGTTCTTAAATATGGAGTTTTTGAAATCAAATGTTCTTGTATTTCTTCTTTCTGAAAGGTCTGACAAAATAAACGTTTGTCTGTTTTTACTTGTTTTTTTTTGACTGTCTTGAGTGCGTTTAAACTGTGCGGGTCAATCTGACCCATACCACAATGGACGTCATATTTTTTCCCCCAGCAAAACACTAGTGTTAATAAGTAACATCATAACAGAAGATGAATTTGTAGCTCAATTGTAAATACCATGTTCCTCTGAGCCTTCTCCCTTAGTCTCCACTCCTGTTGTATCTCAACGATCCAGCTCTCCACCTCCCTCTTCCGGTTGCTGAGCTTCTTCTCCGTCCATCTCCTCTCCTCAAAGAGCTTCTCCTGGAGATGTGAGTCAAAGAAGTCCTTCCACGCCTCCTCCCCCTCCTTCTCAGTCAGGAACTTCATCGCTCGTTCCTGTGGAGAGAACCAGTGAGAGAGAAAGGAACGGAAGTATGCAGCCAAACACCGTGCAGCCGGAAAGAACTCAGACCGCTTGACTTTTTCCACATTTTGTTACTGTCACAGCCTTATTCTAAAATGGATGACATAAAAACGTTTCCTGGGCAATCTCTGAAAAGAGGTGTCCAACCTGACAGAGCTGAAGAGGTTCTGCAGAGAAGAGCGGGAGAAACTCTCCAAATGCAGGTGCGCCAAGCTTGTGGCGTCAGACCCAAGAAGACTTGTGGCTGTAATCGCTGCCACAGTTGCTTCAACAAAGTACTGAGTAAAGGGTCTGAATACTTATGTAAATGTGATATTTCCCCCAATTTCTTCTACAAATTTAAACAAAAATCTAAAAACCTACTTTTGCTTTGTCATTATGGGGTAGATTGATGAGGGGGGAAAAAAACGATTTAATCAATTTTAGAATAAGGCTGTAACGTAACAAAATCTGGAAAAAGTCAAGGGGTCTGAATACTTTTCGAATGCACAGTAGATTATCAGAATAATATCATGCTCACACTACTGACTAACTTTGAAGTAACCAGCACAAATCATTATAAAAACAATAAGGAAAAGTCTCTTCTCACCTGGGAATGAAGTATTCCAGCAGAACCTCCATCAGAGTACTTCTCATATATTTCTGACATTTAAACAACACTGGTAAGAGATTTAAATACTATTTGTGTGAGCAAAGCAAAAATGACTCATTTGCAAATCACACTGTTCAATTCTGGTCCAACATTCTGGTTCTACCATCAAAAATCCATGGGAACTATGACAACCGCCCTTATGATGTCACAACCAGGTCAGGATCATAGAATTAGGAATGAGTCATTTGACAGAATCTCTATGGTCATATATATACTGAACAAAAATATACATGCAACCATTTAACAAGTTACAGTTCACATAAGGAAGTCAGTCAATTTCAGCAGGGGCACAGCCATGTGTGGGCCTGGGAGAGCATAGACCCACTGGGGAGTCAGGCCCAGCCAATCAGAATTCATTTTCTCCCACAAAAGGGCTTTATTACAAACAAAAATACTCCTCAATTTCATCAGTTGTCCGGGTGGCTGAAGGTGAAGGTCCCGAAGGTGAAGAAGCCGGATCTGGAAGTCTGGGCTGACGTGTTTACATGTGGTCTGAGGTTGTGAGGCCGGTTGGACGTACTATGGAATTCTCTAGAACGACATTGGAAGCGTCTTATGGAAGATAAAATAAGCATTAAATTCTCTGGCAACAGCTCTGATGGACATTCCTGCAGTGAGCATATCAATTGCACACTCCCTCAATGCTTGAGACATCTGTGGCATTGCATTGTGTGACAAAACTGCACATTTTAGAGTGGCCTTTTATTGTCCCCAGTACAAGATGCACCTGTGTAATAATCTTGCTGTTTAATCAGCTTCTTGAAACGCCACGCCTGTCCTGTGGATGGATTATCTTGGCAAAGGAGAAATGCTCACTAACGGGGGTGTAAACACATCACAGTGAAATCATTTTAGAGAAATAAGCTTTTTGTGCGTAGACATTTTTTTTTTTTGGGGGGGGGGTCTTTTATTTCAGCTCATGAAACATGGGACCAACACTTTACGTATTGAGTTAATATTTTTGTTCAGTTTAATTTGAATAATTCTGATTCTATGGTCTGGACCCACTGTGACCCTTGTTACCATGGCAACAGTGTCAATCAAACGTGTTACCTCTATCAGTATGGAGGACTGTAGTGGAGTGAGTCGCCTCTATCCCACTTCGCTATCAATTTATGATACAGTTCACAAAGTTAGAGAAAACAAAGTTTTGATTTGGACGTTTTTTTTTCTTCAAGTCACTTCCAACTCAATTTGAGAGAATATCACGGCAGTGTAAATTTTCTGACTTAACTTAATTCCCTCTTCTTCAAAGTAATTTCCTATCAGCCTGTGATAACCCTCTGATTGAGGCTGGAGCTGGGGCTTGTCCATGGTAATTTCTTCACTTTATACTGTCTCCATCAAGGCAAAACCTACTCCACCTCACCCCTCATCCCAGCCCTGATCCTCCTTTAATACTGAACAGGACGAGTTGGACTCAGTCAGCATATAGTCCCCTGGACCCCCATGTCTCTATGCTAATACACCTCTTCTCCCCTCCCGGCTTCTGTCTTTTGCTATCCCTTCTAATACATTTAATACACCTCTTCTCCTCTCTTTTCTCTCCCTCCCTCTCAAACCCTCTCTCTTTCTTTCTCTCTCTGTCCTTTTTTCTCTATCTCCAGCCTCTCTCTCTCACTCTCTCTCTCTCTCTCTAACTCTCTCTGTTTGCTCTCCTCTGAGATAAAGTCAGACAAATCAGACAAATACCACTTTTTTGAATAATATAAGGTACAATATAATGAACTCTCAGTGAATCCTCACCTTCATCTAATTTATATCTCAATTTTATAGAGGAGAAAGAAATCAATTTCCTCTCTTATTATGGTTCCTCTGCTCCTTAAATCCTGGCTTCTCTCTCTCTCTTTCTCTTAATGTACAGGTCTTCTCTCCTCTCGGTTCATTTTTCATTCCTTCTCCCGCTCAGCGATTATCCCAACGCATATCAAAGGACTCTAATGAAGATTCACAACATTTTCCCCTTCTCTACTAATACCTTATCAAAGAAGAATCTCGTTCCGGAAAATCAATTTTCTTTCATATTATTAAGTCCTCCTCCACTGCACTTGCATGCATGATTCTTTAGTTAGCGGAGAGCAACAGAGAGGGACTTAACCCTGAGCACCCCACACACTCAATACAGATACGCTTATCTCATATCACATATCACATAGCTACTGCTAACTCCCTGACTGGGAGATACGAGGTTATAGGGGAGAGGAGAGGAGAGGAGAGGAGAGGAGAGGAGAGGAGAGGAGAGGAGAGGAGAGGAGAGGAGAGGAGAGGAGAGGAGAGGAGAGGAGAGGAGAGGAGAGGAGAGGAGAGGAGCTGGACTAGGCCCTGCGATTGAGGATGAATATGCTCTGTGGTTGATGACAACTACGCTGGGTTGCAGGCATTGGGTCACTTAGTTTGGTTGTTTTGTTTAAAAAGAGCAAGGTTGGGTTGTTGATAATGGGTTATTGAGAATGGGCTCTTGAGATATGACCCAGTGATACTGGGTTGTTGAGATATGACCCAGTGATGCTGGGTTGTTGAGATATGACCTGGTGATACTGGGTTGTTGAGATATGACCCGGTGATGCTGGGTTGTTGAGATATGACCCGGTGATGCTGGGTTGTTGAGATATGACCCAGTGATACTGGGTTGTTGAGATATGACCCAGTGATGCTGGGTTGTTGAGATATGACCCGGTGATGCTGGGTTGTTGAGATATGACCCAGTGATGCTGGGTTGTTGAGATATGACCCAGCAGGTCAGATCAGAAGGCTGGATGTGTGGCTTAGTAGGGGTGTGGCTTTCTTAGTTATTTTTGACCACCCGTGATAGAACATTCCGGTGAATCTTCTCTGTTGTATATTGTTATTACATGTTAAGTTTGAACACAGACAGATTTGTCTTTAATGAGGCTCAAACAAGAGTTCTGGAAGCGCCTATGCACATCAAATTGTTGGGATAGTTGCAACTTTGTTACAATATGTAAATAATGCTGTTATAAATCTTATATTGTGTTCAAAAGGTACTCGCATTCCAATCAGGAAAAATAATTATCCAAGGAGACGCAAAGGTAACACTTTATTTGGATAGTTCATCTGTAGGTGCTCCACAGACTATCAGCAACATTTCAAATGACTGTCTACTAACCCTAACCTTAACCCTTACCATAACCCTAATCCTAACCTTAACACTTACCCAAACTCTTATTCGAAACCTAACCCTAATATGATTGAAGAACGACGCAACGGTTTAGGGTACATGGTGATATCATACGAAATGGGGAGGTACAGTACTCAAGTGTAAAGGTCAATAAGGGCGGGCGGGAGACTAATGGTGCATCCAGACGCAACATTAGAGAAAACATTTTAGGTTTAATTCCTCATTTAAGCCTCGGGGGTGTAGAGTTTTCAGATTAAAGCTCCATCGGGCTTCAATGGCACAGAACTTAAGATCAGTAACAGCATGATTAGCCTCAGGCATTAAATGTATAATAAAAGATGTCATATCAAAATTTAAATATTGGGGAAAATTGAAATGGGCAGTGTACAAACGGAATGGCATTCACTCTCCCGGGTGGCCAAAAAAGAACTATATGCAAGACATAATAGGCCACACATCCTGAAAATAACCTATGGATTACATTTTAAATGAAAGACCCAGCTGCTGTGTCAACCCAGCATGAAAGTGAATAAAAACCAGACTGATCTTTAAATTAACCCATGTTTGTGTAATTCAAACAACCCAACATGTTGAGTTATTCATGCAACCCAACTGGCTGGGTCAAAATAATGAAGCGCGTGTTCGGTCCAATATTTACCCAGTGCTGTGTTAATAAATAACCCAAATATATATATTTTTAACCCAACTTTTTTGTGTGTGTAAGCCCTAGAGTGGAGGCTGAATTGGCCCAGTGATAGAGTTGGACTGGGGCCTACGGTGGAGGTAAAATAGGTTCTATAGTGGAGCTGGATTAGGCCCCATGGTGCAGCGAGGTGCTGGGTGATAGATAAAGTGGGGCAGGCGTAATGATGAGGCATCATGGATGTAAATGATACTCAGCTCTGGAGAGAGAGAAAGAGATGGAGGATGGGGGAGGTCTGGAAGAGGAGTGACCCAGGGAGAGGGGGAATAGATAAATGATCAAAAGGAGAGCAGAGCAGAGGGAGAAACAGAAGTGTTGGGGGTGGTGATGTATGTGGGCCTGTCAGAGAGGTCGCACAAGATGCAGTGTGCTCTTCCATAGGGGATACCCCCCCCCCCACACACACACACACACCCTAATGACGTTATTCAGAGATAACACACTAAATCACACACATACATTGCAGAAGACACTATCATATCATCTTTCACTTCCTCCTACACATAACACAACTCCACGTTCCATCACACTCTGAAGAACAATCCTTTACTCTTCTGTTTTCTGATCGGGAATGACTGAGATCTGCTGTGAGAATGTTGTCCATATTCTGGTTCTCTCTCTCTCTCTCTCTCTCTCTCTCTCTCTCTCTCTAACATACAGTTACTGTATGTGAACATATGGGTCTGTGAGATTTTTTGTTGTTGATGTGTGTGACAGTGTTTTTCTCGGTGAGTCTGAATGTGTGTGCACACGTTCAGGTCTGTGTTTGTGTGTGTGTGTGTGTCTTTCATGTGTCTGCTATCGGTGCCGAGGGCCGAGATGAGGAGTGTGTACGGTATCAGGAGCACAGTAATCCATTCTCCCCACTGTGACACGGCGAGAGACAGGCAGGCCCATCGTCATGATGCGTTACAGGCAGCCCTATTGTCATGCTGTGTTACAGGGCTGCATGATCACATTACCCAGCGCTGGACCAGAGACATTTATTCAGTTTACACTATTCTCTGTTCGCAGCCAACTTATTTCCTTTAGCCAGGGTCTGCCGACAACCTCCTCTACGCCATATTAATCTTGTTTACGGACTTATCTCGCCACAAATATCACAACCGCAGGCAGGGAGGCAGGGAGGCAGGCAGGCACGCACACACAGATATTACAACCACAGGCCGACTGGGTTTATCCTCACTCCAGTGGCTGAGGAGGGATGAGAGTGGAAACCACACACATACACACACACTCACACACACACAGTGCAGTCCATTTTCACAAACAGAATAGGATTGGCTGTTTACCTGCAGGTGGGCAGGGTTTAGATCTAACACATATTAGATTAGTCACACAGAGAGAGAGCATCAGATTACTGGAAAGACCCACTAACAGCTACAAAACAAAAGTTGAGGAGTGTTTCTATGTCTAACAGTAGAACCGTTAGTCGATTTCCCAGAGCTTATATTTGCATTTACACTTACAGGAAGTTAATTGTCTGTCAGTACCGTTCAGTTCAACTCAGTTCACTTCAGCGGGCTTTCTTCCTTTTTTTTACATAATGATAATTTTTTTGTGCCTTCTTTAGGAATACAGATTTGGGGCCGTTTTTAGGAATGTAGTTTGCATATTGTGAACTGTTCAAGTTAAAGATTCACACCGGCGCAGATAACAAACGTCTGTATGACTCCCGCCGCTGTGCTGAACCTGCAGAGTTGTGGTCGGTCAGTCAGAGAATGTGAGATAAAAGGTCATCCGCATGGACAGGACTGTTCCCCCACTGTCACAACCACACAGAGACACACAGACATGACTACAACATGAGTCACAACACATAGCAGCCCTGCAGAAGTGTAAAACAACACATGCATGTGACAGGGGAGAAAGAACCAAAGAGAGAGGAGAGAAAAAGAGAAAAGATGAGTGTTTATGTTTACTCTCTTCTGTAGGACATCTTCATCAGCATGCTTTTGACAGCATGCAGAAAGAGAGCAATCGGCATCTTTTAATTATCGTCACAGATTTGTCTCTTTCTCTCTCTCTGCCGCCTTCCCTCGTTCCCTGTAGTTTAAAAAGAGACGCATTGATTTGACATCCTGTTTCCTTTCTAAAGAAGGAATAATGAATGGACGCGGGAGAGAGACAGACAGAGAAACAGAGAGAGAGAGAGAGAGACAGACAGAGAGACAGAGAAACAGAGAGAGAGAGAGAGAGACAGACAGAGAAACAGAGAAACAGAGAGAGAGAGAGAGAGAGAGAGAGAGAGAGAGAGAGAGAGAGAGAGTGGGGGATGAGAACGTGTGGGATTAGAATGATTTCATTACTGTTCCTCTGTGAGTTCCTCTTTAAACCCCAGGCTTACACACACACACACACACACACACACACACACACACACACACACACACACACACACACACACACTCACACATTTGCAACTGTTCATTCTAATGTTTTAGTTTATTCACTGCCACGTTCATTCTTTCTTCTGTCTCTAACAAAATAGACTCATTTATATGTGGTTTTGCTCAAAAATAATTTGCTAATATACTTGACAATAATAATGATTTTTTTTTTTTACAAGAACATGTAAACATATTTGATTTGACTACTTTTCAAAACAAAGCACTGTATCACGTTTACTAAATTCGCTATTGATTTGAAGGAAATATACACATTTATAATAAACTTAAATCGGAAAGCAGGCTTTATTTGCATAAATATGAATTTAAAAATGGACAGAGCAAATAGCTCAGAATGATAGAGTGCTACAGGTACAATAGGTAAATAAAAAGATGCGGTCTGAGATACAGAGCGAGAGACCTGATTGTGCATGTGGTAGTTGCTGTATCACATTTTATTTATGTACTATTTTGATAAGTTTCCAATAATTAGGTATGATTGTGTTTTACTGTGTGTGTGAATTTGCTTTAATGTCATATCTTATGTTCATCTTTGTGTGCAAAATCAAACAATGAAGCGAGATGTCAGAAAGACAGAGATCCCTGAGTGTTCTGGTCTGACATCTATATTTACAGCTAGTCTCTATTAACAGGCGCGTTCGCGCTCCTGCTGCTTCCTCCTATAATCCAAACACGGTACATTTATCACTCGTAGATCAATCGTGCAGGCTGCAGTTCATATCTTCTCATGGATAAATCATCGATCTGTTTTACCACCCTGTGATAGATGGTCCTCTCCTCCTCTCCCTCACTTTCCTTTCTCCGCTCTGACGGAGGAGAGGGAAACAGAAAACACTAATGACACATCAAAACATGCACACTGACTATCGGAAGTCAACTCAGAAATCCAATGTTTTATATTCCTGGGGGGGAAATTGTGTTTTTTTTTTTTCTAATCTGATTTTCATGCAGTGATTTAAAGGAATTGATTTGGAGATTTAAAAAAATTGTGATATCACTTGCTCTCATTTTGAATAAATTTAATAAAAGCACATTACAGTCTCTTTCTCTTCTCTCTCTCTCTCTCTCTCTCTCTCTCTCTCTCTCTCTCTCTCTCTCTCTCTCTCTTTCGCTCCCTCCATCTATCCGTCTCTGTTTCTGTGAACAGCAGCAGACACAGGGTAGTGAGTGTAGACAGTATAGTGAGTAGTGTGGCTGTCTGACGACTGAACCGAATGCTGTGAGTGGCCTCTACTGGCTAACTGGGGGCAACATAAGTCATTCAGCACAGAGGAGCTGCAGCACCGTCATCGAAACTACACACACACACACACATGGATGCAAGCATGTACACACAGGCCTATAGTAACATAATATTTAGGCAAATCATGTGCAACATTCCACCATACTTACTTGAGTAGGCTGTAAGCTATGTGTGTAGTTATGAGTGTGTGATTGCATTGGTGTGGTATTTCAGCAGGTAGCCTAGCGGTTCATAGCATTGGGCCAGTAACCAAGAGGTCGCTGGTTTGTATATCCGAGCCGCCGGTGTGCTCTTGAGCAAGGCACTTAACCCTAATAGGTCTTGTAATTCGCTCTGGATAAGAGTGTATACTAAATGTAAAATGTGCATTTATGTATTCTTGGATGTAGGCCCACAGTATAGTAGGCCCTATGTGTGTGTTAGCAGCATAGCTCTAGCTAGCCTAGCGTGGGGTGCTCTGTGTTTTAGTATGTGTGTGTTAGCAGCATAGCTCTAGCTAGCCTAGCGTGGGGTGCTCTGTGTTTTAGTATGTGTGTGTTAGCAGCATAGCTCTAGCTAGCCTAGCGTGGGGTGCTCTGTGTTTCAGTATGTGTATGTTAGCAGCATAGTGCTAGCTAGTCTAGCATGGGTGCACTGTGTTTTATTATGTATAGTATGTGTGTGTTAGCAGGATAGTGCTAACTAGTCTTGCGTGGGTGCTAGTGAAGTGATGACTGGTCTTATGTAGAAACACAGCATGGATTTATAGATCTGTGCTAACAGAGGAAAGCAAGCCCAGGAGACCATCCTTACATCAATACAACAATGAGAAGCATCGACCTATCCCACAGCTAGATTTATCAGTGGGCCATACACCCATCAATACTGCTCTGGAGTTATGTACAGAGGAGCAACATGTGCCTTGCTATTCTATCTAAACACATCTCTGTGGAAGAGATGGGGACCAGGAAAACACTATGTGTCATTTGTTATGTTTTTACTAGTTGGCTGGATTTAGGACAGTTAGCTGCAGATCAAGTCAGGTGTTGGAGATATAACTGTGTTGCAGTTACAGTAGAAATGTTTATGTTCATGTGCCATATCAACGGCAACACACTACATAATCTACAGACTGCACCACACCAGCCAGGTCATTCAAGATTGATGTCGAAATTGGACGTCTATCCGTGTCCTGAGGACCTTGGGAAATGCTTATAGAACCGGTCACTAGGGGCAACAGTGAGCGCTACTACCATCAAGTAGGCTTGAGTGTCCGATCCCAGTCATGGACACAGTTTTTTTTTTTTCATTTTGAGTTTTAACCATATCCCAAACCTTAACCCTTACCGTAACCATTTTGAATGAGTGACTAGACTTAACCCTTAACTTCAAAAGTTGATGTTTGGAGAAATGGAACGATACAGAGCAGAAGGAGCAACAAAAAACACATTTGGAGCAACTTCGAAAATGTGACGTTTGAAGAACGTGGATGAACGTCTAATTCTGCAGTGAGACTGTGAGGGCTTGTTGTTGACCACACGTCAATTAAAAGGGCAAGACATGCCCCAGCTCTGTTGTCCTGCAGTTATTTCTTTAGCGGTTGCGCTGACAACATTTCATTCAGTACAATGTACGGTATCAAGTGTGGCTGTTGTGTATCGGTGATACACAAACAACATTTAAGACACATCACTGTTCTACAGCCTTTCATATTTAGTCCTGCTATTTTAGTCCAGGTGCATGTAAGGTATAAACACCATAGGGCTATGTACAGTTATAATAGTGTTCAAATATTCTATGGTAAAAGCACATTCTTCTCCATACCCTTATCTGACCCCTGTGATATCCACCTCCATTCATACCAATGTAGTCAAGCTGTCCTCCTCTTCCAGTCCTCTACACAGCAGGCTCAATGATAAATAGACTTATTTCACCAAAATCAAACAGTCACATTTAAATATAGACAAGATAATGCAAAGGTCAACATTGTAATCTGCTCCTTTGATCCTTTGATCTTTATAGAATTTCTGGAGTAGCACCATGATAAATCTTAAACAAGGCCATTTGTGTGTGTGTGTGTGTGTGTGTGTGTGTGTGTGTGTGTGTGTGTGTGTCTGTGTGTGTTAGTGTGTGTTTGTGTGTGCTAATAAAATTCTAACGATCAGAGCCTTTACGCACTTATGGAGAGTTTTATTATAATCGCCATGGAGAAGCTATCCATGCATTGAGATGAGGGCATCACACAACACCCAGTAAACACACACATATCCCACACACATCCTACTGTTTACTACACATCTTCTGTGTACTGGGTTTACCCTCTTAGATTCTTTGCAATGTACAATTTCTTGTTAACAGAATCACAGTATCATGGACATAAAATAAAATAACAAAATAAATAAAATAACGAAACATGTGTGGCAATATGAATAAGGAAAATATACAACAACAAAAAATGTAATTGTACAAGTGCGAAGACTCCTAAAAAGCTACAATTGTGCCATGCTGAGGAAGACCGAAAGATTGAGAGCAAATGGGAGCGAGACAGGGAGAAGGTGGAAAGGGTTGACGAGAGAGAGAGAGAGAGAGAGAGGAAACGTAACATTGAAGGGAGAGTTTGTGCCATTGAATGATGAAAAGTCCATATGTTACAATGGCATCATAAATTACGTCCAAGCGTACGGTGGGGCCAGCGAGGGGTGATCCCGAAATAGGACACAGAGAGAGACAGGCAGAGAGGAAACAAATAGCCCCAATATCTGCAGGAGAGACCTACTGATATACACATACACACACACACACGCATGCATGCACAAACACTGCTGGCCACACACGAGCACGTTTGCAAGGACACACAAACATAAAAACGCACACACACACGCGCACACACTCGAACAAAAACACATCTATATGCAAGACCTCACACGCACTCCCACAAACACTAGGGTTGAGAGTGAGAGAGAGAGAGCAAGGAAAGATGGGAGGCCGACGGGCGGGGAGAGAAAGTGGAAACCGAGAGGGGAAAGGGGGAAGACTGGATGAGGAAAATATGGTGAGGATAAGAGAGAGATGAGGGAGAGAGGTATAGAAGAAAGAGAGATATTATACCACACAGGCACCAGGGTGAACACTCATCTACCCTTCTCCACTCACCTACGCCCGTGGAGAGGGGGGTGACAGGGGGGTGACAGAGAGTGAGTCAGAGTGGAGGGGTAGATTTATTAGAGCTGTGGATAGGGAGAAGAGAGTGGGTTTCCAACTAGCTCTCAGAGTCTCACGTCAGAATGAGACGTTCATCCATGTGACCTGGCTGGGGGTTACATGGTGAGCAGGTCCACAGCTACAGGGTGTGGGGGTCAGGAGACCCCAGAGAGCTGCTTTACATAGCACACTGATGCTGGCTGTTGATTCCAGATTGTTTTGCGCATAGGACACCTATCGTCACCCTGCTCTGTTCAACCAACTGTTTTGCACGTGCAACCTACTGTTATTCATGAAGGCAACTATTTACATTGGCCAGCTGACAGAAGGGGAGAAAGAGTGAGAGAGATAGTTGTTTCAGTGACATCATGCTGTAGATGAGGGGTCGATGTAGCCCTGGCTTGTCCATATTGGGATGCCGAGCCCTGTGGGCTGCGTACCCGTGTGTAAATGTTATGTCCATGTTTGTGTGTGTGTTTGCATGTTTGGCTCTGTGTACATGCTTCCATGCGTGCATGTGTGCGTCTGTCTGTATGCTTGTGCATGTGCGGGTACTGTATGTATCTGTGATCTTGCATATGTGGCCAACAGACTCTGTAGCAAAATACAAACATGTGTTTTTTTTACATTAGATAAAAGTAGAGACTCCGAGCTAGAAAATTTTATATTATACACTACAGTTGAGGAACAATGGGAAAGTCATACTTCTTTGAAAGTTGATAAACTTGTAACCCCATTTTTGAGAAAATGGGCCTTTTGGGTTTTTGTGCACCTACTGGAGAGCTCTTCTTTGTCTACACCCATTCACAATTGTTCACACTGTCTTAAGCCTTTGCCCCACCCATCTCTTTAAGGATTCACGTGTGGCCATGTGCTAAACAGAGTGAGTACAGTAGTGTACTAAACAACCAAAGAGTTCAAGACTGAAGGCTGGTATACACTACGTCTATCGACATGTCTGTATACATTTGTCGCAGTGGCATCGTGAACATTCTATTGTCGTCTGACATCAAACTTGTCATTGTCATTATGAAAAAGTATAAACACAAAAGCAACAGGCTGCATGACATCAGCAGCCTGGTGGTCCAAAATAGCATAACTGGTGAATTTTAACACCAATAAACCCATCCGTTTAAAAATGTATTTAGGATATGTCAGTCTAGCAAACCAGGAAACTAAAAGCAACTTTCTAAATAATGTTTTGGTTCATTTCTAGCAAGTTAGCTGGCTAGCTAGTTCAAATAATGACCATATCATATAGCTGACAATGACTTAACTTTAGCTCATTTGTATTCATTATTACAGGAAAATAAACAGACAACAAGGTCATTTTTTTACAAGTTAATGGCTAGCTAATTACAGGAAATAACTCACAGTTGTGAGTGTGGCGAAATAAAAGCAGCTACCTGAGAATATTTGAACTTGGACACCGTCTCATTGGCCTAACGTTCTTTCCTGATTTGACTTCGGTGCAGGTAATGTTGTTCTTCACATTATCGTCTCTGGTAAACACACACTATATCAAATAAAATCAAAGTTTATTTGTCACATGCAAAGGACACAGAAGGTGTAAACGGTACAGTGAAATGGTTACTTTCATAGTGGAGTCTTTTGTTTAGACATGTAGCTAGCTAAACAATGAACCATAATCCCAACTCATAACATTACTACCCTATATGAATCTGCAGGTAGCTACGGCTAACCAACTAGGTTCAATGTTATTTATCTAGCTAACTTTAGGCTACAACTAGCCAGCAAATGGCTCTGAGATATGAATAGAGGAGAGCATTAGCAAAAATGTTGCAGTTCTTCATGATATCTTTCAAAAAACCTGCGTTAGAAAGGATTTTTATAAACAGAAGAGTGCTACATGGCAGAGCAATCTGAACTCATCTCTGGGTATGTCCAGCCCATCCATTATCTCAGCTAATCATGGCTAGCGGGAAGGTTCCTTGTATTTTCCGTGGCTAAATCAACTAAGCTCGTAATTTACAGGTTGCATAAAAGTTTGCTATTAAGGCGCATTTTGATTAAATGCCTCTCCTGTGAAGTAATGACGCGTGACACAGGCCTAGTTTCCTGAAACCAGTCACATATGGTGTGTAGAGGACTATTTTGCTAGCACAGAATAAATATTTTCTACGATTCATCCGATGGCATTGAGTTTACCACATCAGTCACCTGCTTCATTAATAATTGCATCGACAACATCATCCCCACAGTGTGTAGCGGCTTTCGTCGTCGGATGAGGAAGAGTAGTCGGACTAGTGTGATAAGTGTTCATGTTTGTTTATTGAACTGAACACTAATACAAAATAACAAGAGAATAAATTAAACTGAAACAGTCCCGTAAGGTGCAAACACTAAACAGAAAATAACCACCCACAAAACCCATGTGGGAAAAAGCTACCTAAGTATGGTTCCAAATCAGAGACAACGATAGACAGCTGTCCCTGATTGAGAACCATACCCGGCCAAAACAAAGAAATAGAAAATATAGAAAAAGGCCATAGAATGCCCACCCAAATCACACCCTGACCAAACCAAAATAGAGACATAAAAAGCTCTCTACGGTCAGGGCGTGACACAGTGATCGTATGTACATATCCCAACCAGAAGCCTTGGATTGCAGGCAACATCCGCACTGAGCTAAAGGCTATAGCTGCCGCTTTCAAGGAGTGGGACACTAACCTGAAATCCCGCTCTCCAACGAAACATCAAACAGGACTAAGATCAAATCCTACTACACCGGCTCTGAAGCTTGTCGGATGTAGTAGGGCTTGCAAACTATCATAGATTACAAAGGGAAACCCAGCCATGAGCTGCCCAGTGACACGAGCCTACCAGATGAGCTAAATGCCTTCTATGCTCACTCTGAGGCAAGCAACACTGAACCATACATGAGAGCACCAGCTGTTCCAGATGACTGTGTGATCACGCTCTTTAAACAGGTTAACTTTCGCAAGGGTGCATAGCCAGAAAGATTACCAGGATGCATACTCAGAACATGTGCTGACCAGCTGGCAAGTGTCTTTACTGGCATTTTCAACTGCTACCATACCCAGTCTCTAATATCTATATGTTTCAAGCAGACCACTATAGTCCCTGTGCCCAAGAACGCCTATCTAAATGACTACCGCCCTGTAGCTTTTACATCTGTAGCCATGAAATGCTTTGAAAGGCTGGTCATGGCTCACATTAACACCATCATCTCAGACATCCTGGATCACTCCAATTCAAATACTGCCCCAACAGATCCTCTGATGACACAATCTCTATTGCACTCCACACTGGCCTTTCGCACAAGGAACACTTACGTGAAAATGCTGTTCATTGACCACAGCTCAGCATTCAACACCACAGTGCCATCAAAGCTCATCACTAAGCTAAGGTCCTTGGGACTGAACACCTCCCTCTGCAACTGGATCCTGGACTTCCTGATGGGCCATCCCCCAGGTGTTGAGGGTAGGCAACAACACATCTGCAACGCTGACCCTCAACATGGGGGCCCATCAGTGGTTTATGCTTCATCCCCTCCTGTACTCCCTGTTCACCTACAACTGCCTGGCCGAGCACGACTCCAACACTACCATTAAGTCTGCTCGGTGTCCATGTCACTAAGGATATATCATGCTCCAAACTCACCAACACAGTCGTGAAGAGGGCACGACAATGCCTCTTCCCCCTCAGGAGGCTGAAAAGATTTGGCATCCTCAAAAAGTTATACAGCTGCACCATCGAGAGCATCTTAACTGGCTGCATCACCACTTTGTATGGCAACTGCTTGGTATTGGACCGCACGGCGCTACAGAGGGTAGTGCATATGGCCCAGTACTGGGGCCGAGCTCCCTGCCATCCAGGACCTCTATACCAGGCGGTGTCAGAGGAAATTGTCACAGACTCCAGCCACTCAAGCCAAAGACTGTTCTCTCTGCTACAGCTTGGCAAGCGGTACCAATGCACCAAGTTTGGAACCAATAGGACCCTGAACAGCGTCTTCCCCGAAGCCATAAGACTTCTTAACAAGACTGCTAAATAGCTAGTCAAATGGCTACCCAGACTACCTGCATTGACCCTTTTTTTTCAATAACTCTCTTGCACTGACTCTATGCACACACATTGGACTCTACCCACACATTCACATATATTTACACTGACACCCCAACAAACATATACACACACATACACTGCTGCTAGTCACTTTACCCCTACCTACACAGTATGTACAGTACATACAGTTGAAGTCAGAAGTTTACATACACCTTAGCCAACTACATTTAAACAAATTTTTTCACAATTCCTGACATTTAATCCATTAAAAAATTCCCTGTCTTAGGTCAGTTAGGATCACCACTTTATTTTAAGAATGTGAAATGTCAGGATTATAGTAGAGAGAATGGTTTATTTCAGCTTTTATTTCTTTCATCACATTCCCAGTGGGTCAGAAGTTTACATACACTCAATTAATATTTGGTAGCATTGCCTTTAAATTGTTTAACTTGAGTTAAATGTTTCGGGTAGCCTTCCACAAGCTTCCCACATTACTTCCCACTTTGTCCCATGGTGTTTATATCATTTTACTGTGGATATAGATACTTTTGTACCTGTTTCCTCCAGCATCTTCATAAGGTCCTTTGCTGTTGTTCTGGGATTGATTTAAACTTTTTGAACCAAAATACGTTAATCTCCAGGAGACAGAATGCGTCTCCTTCCTGAGCGGTATGACGGCTGCGTTGTCCCATGGTGTTTATACTTGAGTACTATTGTTTGTACGGATGCACGTGGTACCTTCAGGCATTTGGAAATTGCTCCCAAGGATGAACCAGACTTGTGGAAGTCTACAATATTTTTCTGAGGTCTTGGCTGATGTCTTTTGATTTTCCCATGATGTCAAGCAAAGAGGCAAAGAGTTTGAAGGTAGGCCTTGAAATACATCCACAGGTACACCTCCAATTGACTCAAAGTATGTCAATTAGCCTATCAGAAGCTTCTAAAGCCATGACATCATTTTCTGGAATTTTCCAAGCTGCGAATAAGACACAGTCAATTTAGTGTATGTGAACTTCTGACCCACTGGAATTGTGATACAGTGAATTATAAGTGAAATAATCTGACTGTATCCAATTGTTGGAAAATTACTTGTGTCATGCACAAAGTAGATGTCCTCACCAACTTGCCAAAACTATAGTTTGTTAACATGAAATTTGTGGAGTGGTTGAAAAATGAGTTTTAATAACTCCAACCTAAGTGTATATAAACTTCTGACTTCAACTGTAGCTACCTCAACTGCCTTGTACCCCTGCACATCTACTCGGTACTGGTCCTCCCTGTATATAGCCCTGTTATTTTCTAAACCCTGTATAAAGCCCTGTTATTTTCTAATCCCTATACATAGCCCTGTTATTTTCTAAACCCTGTGTAAAGCCCTGTTATTTTCTAATCCCTATACATAGCCCTGTTATTTTCTAAACCCTGTATAAAGCCCTGTTATTTTCTAAACCCTGTATAAAGCCCTGTTATTTTCTAAACCCTGTATATAGCCCTGTTATTTTCTAAACCCTGTATATAGCCCTGTTATTTTCTAAACCCTGTATAAAGCCCTGTTATTTTCTAAACCCTGTATAAAGCCCTGTTATTTTCTAATCGCTATACATAGCCCTGTTATTTTCTAAACCCTACATAAAGCCCTGTTATTTTCTAATCCCTATACTTAGCCATGTTATTTTTACTCGTAATTTTGATTCTTTATTCAATGTGTAACTATTTACATTTTTTATTCAGCTTTCTCCCCAATTTCCTGGTATCCAATTGTTAGTAGTTGCTATCTTGTCTCATCGGTACAACTCCTGTACGGGCTCGGGAGAGACGAAAGTCGAAAGCCATTTGTCCTCCGAAACACAACCCAACCATTCAGTTTTTATCTTAGCTTTAACATTGGAGGACCTGTAAGTAAACATTTCACTGTTAGTCTACGTTTGTCTACAAAGCATGTGACAAATAAAATGTGGTGTGTGTGTGTGTGTGTGTGTGTGTGTGTGTGTGTGTGTGTGTGTGTGTGTGTGTGTGTGTGTGTGTGTGTGTGTGTGTGTGTGTGTGTGTGTGTGTGTGTGTGTGTGTGTGTGTGTGGCTACCTGCCTGCAGTGACAGACAGCAGCAGTCAGAGGAACAGTGGGAAGCAAGAGAGACATGTCCATTTACAGGATGCCAGATGAGACCTGCAGGACACCATACACTAGATTGAATTGTTTCCCTGGTGCGGGACCTCTGATGTGTGCGTGTGGGCCTAATCATAGAATTCCATACAGAACCCCTACTAATTCAATCGGATCTCTGTGGGCCCAGTCGTCAAGATTTGTCATTTAACTTTCAAAATGTTTGATCTTTTATTGTGGCATAAACACAACCAGTCACAATGCTTTCGTCTGATTGTCAAACAATCACTTTCAAAGGACTCCTTTACAAGGTTAGCCGCGTAAGTTCATCCATGTTCATCCATGTTCATCCAAGTTCATCCATGTTCATCCAAGTTCATCCATGTTCATCCATGTTCATCCATGTTCATCCAAGTTCATCCATGTTCATCCAAGTTCATCCATGTTCATCCATGTTCATCCATGCGTACAATTACTCCAGCCTCCACAACAGTGCTGAATGGAGAGAGACTTATTTTACACAAGACACCAAAAGGTGTCGGCCTGTTGACATCTGAAGATTGTCATTGGGCCAGAATTCATGTCCATTGCTGTCCGTGCGCGTCTTGGTGTCGGCCACACATCTCTGCCCTGGCAAAAAGTCTGTGTTCTCATTGAATCACATCACATTTTGGAGATTAGGCACCATTAACACCCATTTTCAAGTCCATTCGCAAATGTTTAATGCCTCTGATATGCGCTAATGATTAATAATGGTGTATTAGCCTACAGTTTAACTTTGTATTTTAATTATTGTGATAGGTTCATGTTTTACCAGTACGGCGTACCCCAACTATTTATTTTGCCTTGGCCGCCATACCGGACCGCCTTACCTTCACCCCTGACTACGTTACACTACAACACGTATAGTACAGGACATCAGTCTCCGGACCTCTCGACACGATCACACTACCAACACCAACACAGTACCACCCAGCCCAGAGTAGAATAGAATAAAACAGAATAGAGTAGAGTAGAATAGAACAGAAACTTATAGAGTTGAATAGAATATAATTTTTTTTTAAATAGAATAGAGTACAACAGAGCAGAATAGAGTAGTAGAATACAATAGAATAGAGTAGAATAGAATATAGTAGAATAGAATAGAATAGTCGAATAGAGTATAATAGAATAGAACAAAGTACAGTAGAATAGAATAGAGTAAAGTAGAATAGAACAGAATAGAGTAGTGTAAAACAGAATAGAATAGAGTAGAGTAGAACAGAATAGAGTAGAGTACAATAGAATAGTGCAGACTCAGAAAAACCAAGATTCCCCCTATTATATCATATCCACTAGTGGAAAATAACAACTCTCTAAAGATTAGATGAGACATCACTTCTTTAGTTTGTTTTTTATTTAACGTCAGATAGAGTAGCAGAGTGAAAAGTGTCTTGTAAACTTCCCCTCTTCACACCACAGAGCCAACAACAAGACAATCACAGCTGAACTTCTCCAGTGATCATTCACTCGGTCTCTTTCCTTTTAAAGACGGCTATTGTACTCTTCTTGAGAGGCAAAACACAGAGGGCCAGCTAAGTGTTTTGATCAACAACAAAACAACATGCATTTCTATAATGAAGAGACAATCATTCTCTTGTTATTTACCTTGATAACTCAGTGATAGTTCTTCTCTTCTCAGAGAGCCAGGGGTGTGGTTTGATCTTGACGGTGTGTCACACGGGTCTGTGTGTGTGTCGTACGGTGTGGTTCCTAAGAAGCTGTCCTGAGCCTGTGTATTTATTTACTCCATAAATCATCACATTACACATCATAAGTAGGCCATCATAATTAATTGGCCAAGAGAGAGTCTCACTGACAGCAAGCCTCCAGCGGCCACACACACACGCCGGCGCACACACATATGTACGAAAACAGACACACACGCATGAAAACACACACATCACACTCAATCACACACCACATCCACCAAATGTCATTCATCTTACAGCTATGTTACTACTGCTGTGTGTGTGTTTGTGAGTTTTAGAAAGAGAGAGAGGGAGGGAAAAACAAAGTGCAACGATGATGACATGAAAAAATAGATGTTTGATTTTTTTGTAACGTTTATGTCATCATCGTTGCATTCTCTTTTACATTCGCAATCTACGCATGCACATTCACAATCAATGTTCATGGGCAAATGAAACCAAACCCTTGACCTTAATGTTCATTTTCTATATTCAATGTGCAATATTATCATTACAATATTGGATTTACATCAAGTCATTAAAGGTCTTTTAAAACGTACACTGAAAAGTTTCACTGTTATGTTGATCATCGCCTTACTGATCTCTTTCAATCCCTGCTGTCCATCTCACTCATCTGTCCTCATCCCTTAGATGCCCTCTCTCTCCACTCTCTTTTTCCATTCTTTTTCTCTCTCCTTCCTCTCCTGATTTCCTTCACATCCCTCTCTCGATCCAGCCTGTCTTTGTGTGGCTATGATTAGCCCCTCTATTTAGCCTAACACTCTTCCATCTCTTCCCCCTCTCCTCTCCTCTTCCTCCCCATCTCCTCCTTTACATCACAGATCCCATTGTCAGCTCTAAACTAAAGGAAGCAGCATTTAAAGCAATACATTCACCAGAAGGAAAGGTCACTATCAATGGACAGTATGTATAAAGCATAATGAACAAACTGACTATAATGTGTGTGTGTGTGTGTGTGACTCTGACCTAACGCTACTGAAAGAGAGGAGAGCCTTTCAAACAGTGCTGAAAGAGAGGAAGAGGAAGAGCGAGAGAAGGAGACGCCAGTGAAAGAGAGCGGTAAGGTGACCCTGTGCAGGAAGAATGGATGACCCCTGATGTCTATCTGGTGATCCGGGGAAAGCAGATGTGATTGCGTGTGAATAATTAAATGGCCGTTCAACACAAGCAGAAACACACACCTAAACAAACACACATTAAACTCCCTTTCACATGAATAGCTGAGTTGCTGTTCTCTAAACTGTGGATAAAGCTATTATCTATGTGCTCGATGTATAAATAAAATGTAGGATTTCTCATCTCATATCTGCATAAAATAGGTTTTATTGTATTTTTTCATTATTGAATATTGAAATATTCATACGGGTGGTAGGTTTTGTAATCAGTATAAATAAATTGTAGTTCTTCCCTGTCTAAGATTTGAGTCTTCAGAGGTCACAACCATAGAAAAGGTATTCTATCGATTGATCTATGATTCTGATTGTATGGTCAAAACAATGCATATGAAAAAAACAACAGAAGCCATGTCTGTGTATCAGAGACCGGGTGATGAGTAGATATTTAATGTGGATTGGAATGAAAAGGTAATGTACAGATGCTCTCCCTCTGATGTAAATGGGCCCTAAGCCTCAGACACAGATTTATTGGCATCATTTCCCCACCTCTTACTCACGGACGCATATGCACACACACACACACACACACACACACACACACACACACACACACACACACACACACACACACACACACACACACACACACACACACACACACACACACACACACACACACACACACACACACACACTCACACATAAAATCTCCCAGTCAGTGTTAACCAAGGTAGGAGGAGTGTGTGTGTGGGGGGGGGGGGATAGGGGTCAAGCTCATCCAGTTTTAGCTGGGTCAAGTTCACTCTGCCTCCTCCAAGGCTGCTCCATTCTGCATTCAATTACCCAGCAGCCACCTCACTCCACATTAGCATGGCAACCTGATTTACCTTCTTCACCCCAAATCATACCTAGTACAGTTGCAGGATCTTAATTTGGGCCAGTTTGCTACAGCTGGCAAATAATCCTGCAGCAACAGGAAATGAATTATTATGTCGATTATGATTACTGGACATTTTTATAGTGGTTTATATAATCATTTAGAAGTTGAAATTAGAATCCTCAGAAGTCCTGCAGAAACGTTTTCCTGCGACCGGGTGGTCAAACTAAGATCCTACACATGAACCTACCCTACCCCTTCACAAAGACCCTGTCTATAGTATCTATACTGTATAAACAAAAGTATGTGGAAACCCCTTCAGATGAGTGGATTGGACTATTCAGCCACGCCCGTTGCTGACAGGTGTATAAAATCGAGCACACAGCCATGCAAACAATATTAGTAGAATGGCCTTACTGAAGAGCACAGTGACTTTCAAAGTGGCACAGCCATATGATGCCACCTTTCCAACAAGTCAGTTCGTCAAATGTCTGCCCTGCTAGAGCTGCCCCAGTCACCTGTATCTGCTGTTATTATGAAGTGGAAACGTCTAGGAGCAACAACGGCTTAGCCACGAAGTGGTAGGCCACAGAAGCTCACAGAACGGGACCGCCGAGTGCTGAACCTCGGTTGCAAAACTCACCACCGACTTCCAAACTGCCTCTGGAACATCAGCACAATAACTGTTCATCAGGAGCTTCATGAAGAGGAAGCTGTTGAGGAGTATTTCTGCCGGTAAAATGTTTTGGGGGGCTGGGCCTGGCTCCCCAGTGTGTGGACCTATGCCCTCCCAGGCCCACCCATGGCTGTGTCCCTGCTCAGAAATGTGAAAACCATAGATTAGGGACTAATTTATTTCAATTGACTGATTTCCTTTTATGAAGTGTAACTCAGTAAAATCTTTGAAATGGTTGCATGTCGCATTTATATTTTTGTTCAATATATCTATCTCTCTTTCAATAGACCTAGGATACGAACCCACTTATCAATATCACAACATACTCCGCAATGGACCGTCAATACATTTGAGCCTTAAAGGCCAAGGTATTTATTGGTCCAGGGCAACAGAACGTCATGTCTCTCGAAGGTGATGCTAACTAAAACCTCCACAGCTTCTCTATAGGGTTAACCAGTAGGGTGTAAGGGTGCAAACTCAGCCCAGGTATGGGTGGCGTCTCTCTAATCCGATAAGTACTTTCTGTCTCTTTGTTGGGGGCTGAAGTTAGCAAAGAGTACGACTTGTCCTCTCCCATTGATCAGAAATTCAATTCAAAGTCTATAAATGTAAATAAATGAGCTTCAGTGAGCCGGGGCCCTCCCTTCTCACACACATACACACACACACATACACACACACGCACACACTCCTTTCAGGTGCCAGCTGGGTGGAAATCAGATCTATAATCCTTCAGCGGAGACAGCAGAGTCTCCAATAAGGGACACACACACACACACTCATACACACACACGCATACACACACACACACACACTGAATCATTCACATGCAAAACTGGGACAGAGGGCAAAGAATTAAATGAATTCCCCTGTAATGGAATGAATGACGCAACTTGAAAGAATCACTTACACTTGCATACATCTCATACATGACTAGTGTCTGAAGACAGAGATGGAGGGAGAGAGAGAGAGAGAGAGAGAGTGTTAGAAAAACGAGAGTGGGAGAGGGAGAGAAAGAGAGAGAGAAAGAGAGAGAGTGTTAGAAAAACGAGAGAGTGGGAGAGGGAGAGAAAGAGAGAGAGAAAGAGAGAGTGTTAGAAAAACGAGAGCGTGGGAGAGGGAGAGGGAGAGAAAGAGAAAGAGAGAGAGAGACTATGTTAGAAAAACGAGAGAGTGGGAGTGGGAGAGGGAGAGGGAGAGAAAGAGAAAGAGAGAGAGAGAGTGTTAGAAAAACGAGAGAGTGGGAGAGAGAGAGAGAGAGAGAGAGAGAGAGAGAGAGAGGGTGGGGGAAAAAGCAAGTTGGCTAAGTCAACATTAAGATGTTAGATGTGAGGTATCCAATAGGACCTTGACATAACTGTTGACCCACTCATGACAGGATCACAGTGGCGCGGATTTGGAATTCTATTAGTATTACCTCTGGTGGGAGGGAGAAAGTCTGGGAGTCATCAGGAAAGCAAATCCATAGCTTCTATCCATCAGCCAATTACAGCTGTTAAAGTGGTATTAGATGGGTATTGACAATGAGAGAGGTGTGGGGTGGAGGAGAGGAGAGAGGGAAGGAGAGGAGAGATGGAAGGAGGAAGGGAAGGAGAGGAGAGGGAAGGAGAGAGAGTTCAGAGAAGAGAGGCGAGGAAAGAGAGCAGGAGAGGAGGGGGGAGGAGAGAGTGAGATATAAAGAGCAAAATTGGGGGAGAAAAAGAGAGGGACAAATTAAGAAAGGAGGGGAAATGGAAGGAGAGACATTTGGAAAGGAGGGGTAGAGGGAGAATAACACAGGGGACAAAATATAGAGGAAGCATGGAGAGAAGGCCAAATGAGATGAGCGAGTGAGAGAGAATAGGAGTAAAGAGAGAGGGCGAAAGATATGATAAGATATGATTATGAGATGGTAAGCATGACTTTATGATTCTCAGATTTGAAATCTATTTGAAGATTCTGAGGTTTATTAAAAAGAACTAGAAACCACTGTGCGACACTATTTCTGTAATGGCTGTCGTATGAAGGAGAAGAGGAGGACCAATGCGCGCGTGGTAAGTGTCCATATTTAATAGAACAAACTGAACATGACAAAATACAAAAAATAACAGAGTGAAATAACAAACTGAAACAGTTCCGTGTGGAACACACAGACACAGGAAACAATCACCCACAACTCAAAAGTGAAACCAGGCTACCTAAGTATGGTTCTCAATCAGGGACAACGATTGACAGCTGCCTCTGATTGAGAACCATACCAGGCCAAACACAGAATCTCAAATTATAGAAAAAGGAACATAGACTGCCCACCCCAACTCACGCCCTGACCATACTAAAACAAAGACAAAACCAAGGAACTAAGGTCAGAACGTGACAATTTCATTGTAATCAAATATGTAGTTTCACCTTCAGGCCAGTCCACTGTAGGATACAGTCTATAGCGACCCGTATTCCACGGAAAATAACCCCTCAGCTCTTTACAGATAGTCAATACACATCACACAGAAACACAGAAAAACCCTGTTCATATGAACTATTCTAATACAGAGTAAAAGTCATGGAGAGGAAAGAGCAGAAGAAAGCGAGGGAAGGGAGGAGAGAGAGAGGAGAGTAAACTCAAAGCGATGTAATGAATTTATGCCTGGCTGGCAGATCTTTATAAGTTATTGGAAAAATAGCTGGGTTCTGTATTGACACTGCTGGGTAAGAATCAATACAACGAGAAGGAGCAATACATTTTAATTTAAAAGTGCTCAAACTTCAGCAGCAAATCCATGCAGCTCAGCCCCTGCCCCACGTGTGCGTGCACACACACACACACACACACACACACACACACACACACACACACACACACACACACACACACACACACACACACACACACACACACATATATATATATATATATATATATACTTGGCTTTGGCGACTGCTAGATCAGAATCCCACTCACCCTGACCCCGCACACAAATACATGTGCGCACACACACCTTATAGACATGCCCTGTCACTTTGTATGGACTCCATATGAACTGTGGGGCAGAGGAGAACAGTGATGGAGACTGTGAAGAGGACTAGGATGGTTAAGGAGGTGTGTCTTCTTAATCTTCTTCTTCTTCTTTCAAAGGCCAATTTCCTCCCAGAGTAGAATAAAGTCAGGAAATTACCTTTGATAGACTACAGCAATGTGTTCTCGGGGCAATTTGTATTATTCTGTCCTGGAAGGATACCCATTTAGATTTTAAATGGCCCGGGTATCCTGGAAGGATATTGATCTCATCCCGCCAGTCGGGGATGCCTGGTCGTTCTTTAAAAGTAATATCCGCACCCTCTTAAATAAGCATGCCCCTTTAAAAAAAAATTGAACTAAGAACAGTTCACTCCAGACCTTGGTTCACTCCAGACCTGACTGCCCTCGACCAGCACAAAACATCCTTTGGCGGACTGGACTAGCATCGAACAGTCCACGCGATATACCACTATTCAGGGAAGTCAGGAACCAATACACGCAATCAGTAAAGGCCAGCTTTTTCAAGCAGAAATTTGCATCCTGTAGCTCTAACTCCAAAAAGTTATGGGACACTGTAAAGTCCATGGAGAACAAGAGCACCTCCTCCCAGCTGCTCACTCAAGAATTTCAATAAGCATTTCTCTATGGCTGGCCATGCTTTCCTCCTGGCTACCCCAACCCCGGCCAACAGCTCCGCACCCCCCGCAGATACTTTCCCAAGCCTCCCCAGCTTCTCCTTCACCCAAATCCAGACAGCAGATGTTCTGAAAGAGCTGCAAAACCTGGACCAGTACAAATCAGCTGGGATAGACAATCTGGATCCTCTCTTTCTAAAATTATCAGCTGCTATTGTTGCAACCCTTATTACCAGTATGTTCAACCTCTCTTTCGTATCGTCTGAGATCCCTAAAGATTGGAATGCTGCCGTGGTCATCCCCCTCTTCAAAGGGGGGACACTCTAGACCCAAACTGTTATAGACCTATTGTTCATCCTGCCCTGCCTTTCTAAAGTCTTCGAAAGCCAAGTTAATAAAGAGATCACTGACCATTTTGAATCCCACCGTACCTTCTCGGCTGTGCAATCCAGTTTCCGAGCTGGTCACGGGTACACCACAGCCACGCTCAAGGTACTAAATGATATCATAACCGCCATCAATAAAAGACAGTACTGTGCAGCTGTCTTCATCGACCTGGCCAAGGCTTTCGACTCTGTCAATCACCGCATTCTTATCGGCAGCCTCACCAGCCTTGGTTTCTCAAATGACTGCCTCGCCTGGTTCACCAACTACCTCTCAGACAGAGTTCAGTGTGTCAAAGGGCCTATTGTCTGGACCTCTGGCAGTCTCTAAGGGGGTACCACAGGGTTCAATTCTCGGGCCGACTCTTTTCTCTGTATATATAATTGATGTCGCTCTTGCTGCGGGTGATTCCCTGATCCACCTCAACGCAGACGAAACCATTCCGTATACATCTGGCCCTTCTTTGGACACTGTGTTAACCTCTCTGGGATATGTGGGACGGTAGCGTCCAACCTCGCCAACAGCCAGTGAAATTTCCGGGCGACAAATTCAAAACAATAGAAATCCCATAATTAAAATCACTCAAACATACAAGTATTTTACACCATTTTAAAGATAAACTTGCTGTAAATCCAGCCACAGTGTCCGATTTCAAAAAGGCTTTACGACGAAAGCACACCAAACGATTATGTTAGGTCAGTACCTAGTCACAGAAAAACACAGCCATTTTTCCAGCCAATGAGAGGAGTCACAAAAAGCAGAAATAGAGATAAAATGAATCACTAACCTTTGATGATCTTCATCAGATGACACTCATAGGACTTCATGTCACACAATACATGTATGTTTTGTTCGATAAAGTTCATATTTATATCCAAAAATCTCAGTTTACATTGGCGCCTTTACGTTCAGTAATGTTTTGCTTCCAAAACATCCGGTGATTTTGCAGAGAGCCACATCAATTTACAGAAATACTCATCATAAATGTTGATGAAAATACAAGTGTTATGCATGGAACTTTAGATAAACTTCTCCTTAATGCAACCGCTGTGTCAGATTTCAAAAAAGCTTTACCGAAAAAGCACACCATGCAATAATCTGTGTACAGCACTCAGACAACAAGACAAGCCATACAGATATCCGCCATGTTGTGGAGTCAACAGAAGTCAGAAATAGCATTATAAATATTCACTTACCTTTGATGATCTTCATCAGAATGCACTCCCAGGAATCCCAGTTCCACAATAAATGTTTGATTTGTTAAATAAAGTCCATCATTTATGTCCAAATCCCTCCTTTTTGTTTGCGCGTTTAGTACACAATCCAAACTCAAGAGGCGCGGGCAAGTCAAGGCGAAAGTTCAAATGAAAAGTCATATTACAGTTTGTAGAAACATGTCAAATGAAGTATAGAATCAATCTTTAGGATGTTTTTAACATAAATCTTCAATAATGTTTCAACCGGAGAATTCCTTTGTCTGTAGAAATGCAATGGAACGCAGGTCGCTCTAACGTGAGCGAGTGTGATCAGCTAATGGCACTCTGCCAGAACCATGACTCAATCAGCTCTCATTCCCCTCTCCTTCACAGTAGAAGCCTCAAACAAGGTTCTAAAGACTGTTGACTAGTGGAAGCCTTAGGAAGTGCAATATGACCCCATAGACACTGTATATTCGATAGGCAATGACTTGAAAAACTACAAACCTCAGATTTCCCACTTCCTGGTTGGATTCTCTATCCAAATCTAGCAACTGGGCCTGAGTAGCAGGCAGTTTACTCTGGGCACCTTATTCATCCAAACTACTCAACACTGCCCCCCAGTCCCAAAGAAGTTAACTAATCTCCAAACGAGCTTCAATGCCATACAACACTCCTTCCGTGGCCTCCAACTGCTCTTAAACGCTAGTAAAACCAAATGCATGCTTTTCAACCATTCGCTGCCTGCACCCGCCCGCCCGACCAGCATCACTACTCTGGACGATTCTGACTTAGAATATGTGGACAACTACAAATACCTAGGTGTCTGGCTAGACTGTAAACTCTCCTTCCAGACTCATATTAAACATCTCCAATCCAAAATGTAATCTAGAATCGGCTTCCTATTTCGCAACAAAGCCTCCTTCACTCACGTCGCCAAACATACCCTCGTAAAACTGACTATCCTACCGATCCTCAACTTCGGCGATGTCATTTACAAAATAGCTACCAATACTCTACTCAGCAAACTGGATGCAGTATATCACAGTGCCATCCATTTTGTCACCAAAGCCCCATATACCACCCACCACTGCGACCTGTTAGCTCTAGTTGGCTGGCCCTCGCTACATATTCCAGACCCACTGGCTCCAGGTCATCTACAAGTCTATGCTAATAATGCTCCGCATTATCTCAGCTCACTGGTCACAATAACACCCACCCGTAGTGTGCGCACCAGCAGGTATATCTCACTGGTCATCCCCAAAGCCAACACCCCCTTTGGCCGCCTTTCCTTAAAGTTCTCTGCTGCCAATGACTGGAACAAATTGCAAAAATTGCTGAAGCTGGAGAGTTATATTTCCCTCACTAACTTTAAGCATCAGCTATCAGAGCAGCTAACCAATCGCTGCAGCTGTACATAGCCCATCTGTATATATGCACCATTACAACAAAGGAGCATTACAGGGATCATTTACGTTGGCGGTTAGGGGAACTATCAACAAAGTTTAGGAGAACTAAAACGACAACGGTTAGGTGAATTTATGTAGCAGGTTTTAGGTGAATTGAGTTAAGTTTAGAAAAAAAAGTTTGGAGGAAGGCTTAGCTAAAATGCTACAGATGTCCCTGAAGCGACTCAAACAATATGCCCACCTATCCTCTCCCAACCAACCTCCATATTTTTGTTTCTGTTTCAAGTAACCAGACCATTAGTAGGCATCATAAATCTTGGAGGTGCTCATAAATGCATAAAGTACATTTTGTTTGGCTCTGAGGCCAGGCCTGCTACAATAGGCAATAGCTTAGGTGTGAGATCTAGTGAGAGAGAGAGAGAGAGAGAGAGAGAGAGAGAACTGCTGGTTTTCCATGAATTCATGTAAATCACGAGGCTCATTTGAATTTCCTGTGCCGCATGGAAATTCTCTGCGACAACAGGGTGAGCAAATTAAGATACTGCATATGTACTATGATGTAATATTACAGGACATGAAAGCTAGCATAGAATAGTATATTTAAGCTAGTGAAAGCTAGCATATAATAGTATATTAAAGCTAGTGAAAGCTAGCATATAATAATATATTAAAGCTAGTGAAAGCTAGCATATAATAGTATATTAAAGCTAGTGAAAGCTAGCATATAATAGTATATTAAAGCTAGTGAAAGCTAGCATAGAATAATATATTAAAGCTAGTGAAAGCTAGCATAGAATAGTATAAAGCTAGTGAAAGCTAGCATAGAATAGTATATTAAAGCTAGTGAAAGCTAGCATAGAATAGTATATTAAAGCTAGTGAAAGCTAGCATATAATAGTATATTAAAGCTAGTGAAAGCTAGCATAGAATAGTATAAAGCTAGTGAAAACTAGCATAGAATAGTATATTAAAGCTAGTGAAAGCTAGCATAGAATAGTATATTAAAGCTAGTGAAAGCTAGCATAGAATAGTATAAAGCTAGTGAAAACTAGCATAGAATAGTATATTAAAGCTAGTGAAAGCTAGCATAGAATAGTATATTAAAGCTAGTGAAAGCTAGCATAGAATAGTATAAAGCTAGTGAAAACTAGCATAGAATAGTATATTAAAGCTAGTGAAAGCTAGCATAGAATAGTATAAAGCTAGTGAAAACTAGCATAGAATAGTATAAAGCTAGTGAAAACTAGCATAGAATAGTATATTAAAGCTAGTGAAAGCTAGCATAGAATAGTATATTAAAGCTAGTGAAAGCTAGCATAGAATAGTATAAAGCTAGTGAAAACTAGCATAGAATAGTATATTAAAGCTAGTGAAAGCTAGCATAGAATAGTATATTAAAGCTAGTGAAAGCTAGCAGTGAAAAGGAAGTGTCGAAGAGCCTCAGTTGACTTCTCCTACTAATCAGACTCTCACTGGGACAAGCATTCTTTTATAGACAGACGTGTAGCAGTGTTTCCCATTTCACACAAACACACACAAATACAAACACAGACAAACACACACTCGCCCACACACACACACACACACGTCTGTCATTGTGAGTAAATGACTTTGAGGAGGCGAAACTCAACACACACAACCAACACTATATGTCTGCCACACACAGGTGCACAGAGACATGAGGTAAAACAGACGCTGGTATGATCTATTTTTCATCCCGGCTATCAATAACAGTTTAAGTGCATCATAGCAGACAGCTCTCGTCTCTGTATGGTTACGGCTCCCTCCCTCCCTCACCCCCTCCTCCCCCCTCCTCCTCTCCTTTCTGCTTCGGAAGCCTGTGATTCCCGGGAATGGGGAACCGTCTATAAATCACAAACAAACACATTTCCTGGAAGAGAGCAGGGATTGAGTTAACCTCTTCTTCTCCTCTTTCCTCCGCTGGCTGGGGAACAGGGTTAATGTAATGTAGTGGATGAAATGCATGGTGATCACTGTGATGAGACAGTGTGTATGGGTGTCATTGGGGGGGGGGGGGTGTATATGTGTGTGTCTGTGTGTGTGTCTCCCTGTGTGTGTGTCTCTGTGTGATACTAGTGAACAAATTACTTTTTGTGAACAGCGGGACAGTTATGTACCAGAGACTGACAGACAGACAGCAGGGGAGTTACTGTACCAGAGACTGACAGACAGACAGCGGGACAGTTATATACCAGAGACTGAGAGACAGACAGCAGGGGAGTTACTGTACCAGAGACTGACAGACAGACAGCGGGACAGTTATGTACCAGAGACCGACAGACAGACAGCAGGACAGTTACTGTACCAGAGACTGACAGACAGACAGCAGGGGAGTTACTGTACCAGAGACTGACAGACAGACAGCAGGACAGTTACTGTACCAGAGACTGACAGACAGAGAGCAGTAGAGTTACTGTACCAGAGACTGACAGACAGAGAGCAGGAGAGTTACTGTACCAGAGACTGACAGACTGACAGACAGACAGACAGACAGACAGACAGACAGACAGACAGACAGACAGACAGACAGACAGCAAGACAGTTATGTACCAGAGACTGACAGACAGCAGGACAGTTATGTACCAGAGACTGACAGACAGACAGCAGGACAGTTACTGTACCAGAAACTGACAGACAGACAGCAGGACAGTTACTGTACCAGAGACTGACAGACAGAGAGCAGGGGAGTTACTGTACCAGAGACTGACAGACAGACAGCAGGAGAGTTACTGTACCAGAGACTGACAGACAGACAGCAGGAGAGTTACTGTACCAGAGACTGACAGACAGACAGCAGAAGAGTTACTGTACCAGAGACTGACAGACAGACAGCAGAGGAGTTACTGTACCAGAGACTGACAGACAGACAGCAGGACAGTTACTGTACCAGAGACTGACAGACAGACAGCAGGGGAGTTACTGTACCAGAGACTGACAGACAGACAGCAGGAGAGTTACTGTACCAGAGACTGACAGACAGAGAGACTGACAGACAGACAGCAAGACAGTTATGTACCAGAGACTGACAGATAGCAGGACAGTTATGTACCAGAGATTGACAGACAGATAGACAGCAGGAGAGTTACTGTGCCAGAAACTGACAGACAGCAGGACAGTTACTGTACCAGAGACTGACAGACAGAGAGCAGGGGAGTTACTGTACCAGAGACTGACAGACATACAGACAGACAGCAGGGGAGTTACTGTACCAGAGACTGACAGACAGACAGCAGGGGAGTTACTGTACCAGAGACTGACAGGCAGACAGCAGGAGAGTTACTGTACCAGAGACTGACAGACAGACAGCGGGACAGTTATGTACCAGAGACTGACAGACAGACAGCAGGGGAGTTACTGTACCAGAGACTGACATACAGACAGCAGGACAGTTACTGTACCAGAGACTGACAGACAGACAGCAGGACAGTTGCTGTACCAGAGACTGACAGACAGACAGCAGGAGAGTTACTGTACCAGAGACTGACAGACAGAGAGCAAGACAGTTACTGTACGAGAGACTGACAGACAGACAGCAGGAGAGTTACTGTACCAGAGACTGACAGACAGACAGACAGCAGGACAGTTATGTACCAGAGACTGACAGACTGACAGACAGCAGGACAGTTATGTACCAGAGACTGACAGAGAGACAGACAGCAGGAGAGTTACTGTATCAGAGACTGACAGACAGAGAGCAGGACAGTTACTGTACCAGAGACTGACAGACAGACAGCAGGAGAGTTACTGTACCAGAGACTGACAGACAGCAGGACAGTTACTGTACCAGAGACTGACAGACAGACAGACAGCAGGGGAGTTACTGTACCAGAGACTGACAGACAGACAGCAGGAGAGTTACTGTACCAGAGACTGACAGACAGACAGCAGGGGAGTTACTGTACCAGAGACTGACAGACAGACAGCAGGAGAGTTACTGTACCAGAGACCGACAGACAGACAGACAGCAGGAGAGTTACTGTACCAGAGACTGACAGACAGACAGCGGGACAGTTATGTACCAGAGACTGACAGACAGACAGCAGGAGAGTTACTGTACCAGAGACTGACAGACAGACAGCAGGAGAGTTACTGTACCAGAGACTGGCAGACAGACAGACAGCAGGGGGGTTACTGTACCAGAGACTGACAGACAGACAGCAGGACAGTTACTGTACCAGAGACTGACAGACAGACAGCAGGACAGTTACTGTACCAGAGACTGACAGACAGACAGCAGGGGAGTTACTGCACCAGAGACTGACAGACAGACAGCAGGGGAGTTACTGTACCAGAGACTGACAGACAGACAGCAGGGGAGTTACTGTACCAGAGACTGACAGACAGACAGCAGGACAAAGGAGTATAAATACCACAACAGATGGCAGTCCAACTCTATTTTACCAGTAGTCTTCCGCTGTTGATTCCTCTCAATAAATGAATCTTCCTGATCAATAATGTGTGTTAATTCCCTCCCATCTCCTCCCTAAACACTCATAACTCACTCCCGTCAGCCCCAGTCAGCTCCTTGTACAAGATTAGGTGAGGCTGATCATAGACGCTGATATAAGCTCAGTTTGTCTTTGCCTCCTAATGGTTAAAGTTAGGATTTGGGGAGAGTGATTTAACTTGTCCCTGGAGTAAACTGATACTAGTTGTGTGATGTATTTGAAGGTAAACTGGTAGAACTAGTACACTTTCAGAAAAAAGGTTTTCAAACGGGTTCTTCAGCTGTCTCCATAGGGCAGGGGTGTCAAACTCATTCCACGGAGGGCCGAGTGTCTGACAATTTTTATTTTTTCCTTTCAATTAAGACCTACACAACCAGGTGAGGGGAGTGCCTTACTAATTAGTGATCTTAATTCACCAATCAAGTACAAAGGTGGAGTAAAATCCCAGCAGACATTCGGCCCTTCGTGGAAGGAGTTTGACACACACTCTGAGGAAAGGGTTTTACATGGAAACCCAAAATAGTTCTACCTGGAACCAAAAGGTTTATACCTGGAACCAAAAAGGGTTCTTCAAAGGGTTATCCTATGGGGACAGCCAAATAACCATTTTAGGATCTAGATAGCACCTTTTTTGTGTAGTGTAGTGTAGTGAAGTGCTATTTGTAGGTAAACCAGCAGCACTAGTAGTGTTATTTATTTGTAGGTAAACCAGCAGCACTAGTAGTGTTAGTTATTTGTAGGTAAACCAGCAGCACTAGTAGTGTTATTTATTTGTAGGTAAACCAGCAGCACTAGTAGTGTTATTTATTTGTAGGTAAACCAGCAGCACTAGTAGTGTTATTTATTTGTAGGTAAACCAGCAGCACTAGTAGTGTTATTTATTTGTAGGTAAACCAGCAGCACTAGTAGTGTTATTTATTTGTAGGTAAACCAGCAGCACTAGTAGTGTTATTTATTTGTAGGTAAACCAGCAGCACTAGTAGTGTTATTTATTTGTTGGTAAACCAGCAGCACTAGTAGTGTTATTTATTTGTAGGTAAACCAGCAGCACTAGTAGTGTTATTTATTTGTAGCATCCGTAATTAAGGTCTGGTCTTAGAGGGAGGGGGCCGACATCTGTTTTCTTCCTGCACAATTAGCATAATTAATTAACATTAATCAATCCAAACAAATTATTTTTTAACACCTAGAATAAATCACGGGCATCTTTCTCACCACTGGCCCAGTCTGCTGAGAACAGGCTCATTGATCAACAACAAATGAGACAACGCACCGCAATGAGCCGTATTGTATTCCTGCATCTGAAGCACACCCCGATCATTAGTTAGACAAAACAGATGGATGGAGGGGTAGAGCGAGCAGTCTTCTCCTCTTTTTCCTCTCTTCCCTTCTCCGTCTGTCCCTCACCTCGTCACAAACACACTTTTAGGTGATAGAACCGCTAAATATGCTAATGCTAGGAGAGGGGAGGATAGGTCAAAAAAGCATTTTCCCGGTTAAAATGATAAACACCATTGAACGTGCACACGCACGCACGCACACAGAGCCACATAACCACGAGCACACTCATACCAATAAACATAGATTCCAATGTGTGGTGAGAGGTTTATGAAGAGACATGGAGAGGCCTGTGGGGATTCCAGCCCCACACAGGGTGCTATATTGCTGCCAGCTTCCTGCTAGTCCGATGGGTTAATCACAGAGGCAAGGGGAAAGGTGCTATCTGCTCCACACACTGCCACTTTTATTGATTCCATTTACACCCCGAACGCCGCCATGACACTCCTTTAACTATTAAATTGGCCCAAAATAGATTTTTCCATTTTACGCTGCAGAGACAGGGAAAACATTAGAGCAGAACCCAAGTGATAGAAACGTATCAAAAAACTGATGAACAAACATTGGGGAAGATTTATTACCAGCGTTTTTTAATAAATGGGAGGAGGATGAATTGATTTTGGTTGGAGGTATAAGCAACAATTTATTGGGTGGGAAGAAGCATTATTTTCCGATTGTTATCAAGCTACAGTAAAACTGATTTGTGCCCTATTGCGTTTTATGGATAAAACGGCAGAGGAACCTCCGATGATTTAGATGGAATGTATTAATCAGAGGCAGCCACTGTTAACCATACATCTAGAACTAAAGAAGGGCTCTGACATGTCATTCTGCCTGGCTATTTTGGCGGCTCCATCTCCCTGCCTTTCCGCGCCGGCGGGGACACGCTCCCTTTTTAATGTTATGGGGCTTCAAGTAGCTTTTAGTCACCCATGCGGTAAATAAGTGAGGATTAGGGCTGTTTATTGTTTTCCTGCCCCTGTAGCGGTGCCAATCCTTCACACGGCTACCATTGTGACCTCCAGTGACTCTCTGCGACAGAGGCTTGTCTTTAGTCGGTACACCAGCTCTCTCATTGTCAAGACAACACTAGCAGAAAGAGAACCTTCAGTATAGATGCAATAGCTACGCATTGTTTTCGATGCTGCCGTCAATTGTTTGTGGCAACATTTTGACCATCATGGATTTCAGAGAGGATCCTTGCCTTGTAGAAAGGAGCAGAGCGATTTCAAATAGGACATACCATACAGAACACTTCTAGATGACAAATAATCCAGGTATAACCCACAGAAAGAGAGCAAGAGAGGAGCAAAACATTTCGGACTGGTTTCCCGAACCCAGATAAATAAACCTACTCCTGGACTAAACTAAGCATGCTCAATGGAGGATCTCATAATGGCCATTCATGGGAGGAATTGCCCATTACATTAAGACCAGGGGTCCCCCAGACCTAGACACATTATTAAAGGACAAAAAAACACTGCCACATTGGCCTAATATGGAGAAACCCAGAGCTCTCTAAAGCAAAACGTACGGTAAACAATGACAAACTGTTTGGCCAGGGCAGAGGACAGAAACCCCTTTAGCACCAAAAATAGGAAGAAAATAACCTCCCTACAGAAACAGAAAGGGCTATGCAGTGTGACTGTGTGAGTTTATTTGAGTTGATTTGATAGTTAGATTGGAGAAGTTTTCCCTGGTAATGGTGTTTTATGCTGTGTGTGTTAGTTAGGCCTGCCTGGTGTGATTGGGGTTGAGAAAGCTAATCTATCAGGGGCAATAGACTCCCTACAGGCCAGCGGAGGGAGGGAGGAAAGGAGAGAGGGAGGGCGGAGGGTGGGTGGGAAGGAGAGAGGGGGGACGGAGGGAGAGTGAGGGGGAAAGGGGGAGGGAGAGAGAAAATCAGGGAAAGCAGAGAGGGACGGACAGAACGACAAATTCTCTGGAAAGTGCTCGAACAGGACATACACAGGACAACACCTGCACACAAATTACACATGATAAAACAATCACAGACATATGCTGGGGTAACAACGCTGCTGAGGTAAAGATACACCCACCCACACACACTTGAAAACACATATATACACCCACACACACACACACGCACACACAGAGAAATGGGATCAGGGGCCTAGGTACTTCACGGCTGAACCATATCCACAGAGGCCTAGAGAGGGCAAGGGTCAAGGTCTTTACGAGGAACCAAACCTCCGCTTTGAAATATAGACACACACACACACACTCTCTCTCTCTGTGCCATAAAAGATGGATTGCAGTGCTGACTGGGGATCGCACAGATTAGGTTCAATTCCCAGCAATTATAGTCTGTTTCAGGAAATGAACTGCTAATACACACCTGTTCAAAATACTTTGCTGTTACTCGAGAAAATAATCTGAGATGATAGAATTTGACATTATAACATAAAATAAAGCCAATCTAAAGAAAACTGAATTAGAAGATGATGTGACACACACACAAACCCAAGCCTGCACGCACACGAACACACACATATGCATACTGATGGACAAACAAGAGAAGAAGACAGACAGGCCAGTGTGTGTGTGTGTATGTGTTTGAGTGTATGTATGCAAACCTGTTTGTGTGTGTGTCAGTTCTGATTGCTCATGACTTCATTAATCTCTGCACCGCGGTTATGATTAGCTTTCCAAGCTACGCTAGAGGACGTCCAACCCCTCACCTGACAGGGTGGTGGCACAGGAGCACACACACACACACACACACAGGTCTATGGTCGTCGCTGCCATGATCCCCAATTAGTCCTGGCAGAGAGAAATGGAGGGCTGCCACGAGAGATCCAACCGCCTGCCATGGCTACACTGGGGATGGATGGATGAAGGGATGGAAAAGAGAAGAGAAAAGAGGGAGACACGTAACCCTGTAGCCATGTAGACTGGCTACTGTTATTGGTGTTTTGTTGTCTGTGTTGCCGCCTTTGTTCAGGCCCCGGCTTTTAATGCTCTAATACAGACACCCTGCCATTACAGAGAGAGAGAGAGAGAGATAGAGTGAGAGAGTAGGAGAGGGCAGAGAGAGAGGGAGGCAGATAGAGAGCACGAGAGAGGGGAGTGGAAGGAACAGACAGAGAGAAAATATCAAAAGAGAGAACAATTGATTTCTGAATCATAAAATGATATAGAGGGAAGGCAGGCAGTGGTGGCTCAGATGGAAGCTATAAGCCCGGTGGTGATCAGAGCAGGATAAGATTATTCATTTTCTCTTCGGTCCGCTGCAGAGTCAGGCCGCGCAAATATCTCTTTTCCATTAACCACCCAGGGTATTATTTTGGCCACATAAAGCCAGTCTGCTTGTGATGAAGAGAATGAGGGAGGGAAGGATGAGGGGGATAGAGGGTCAGTGGAGACTGGAGGGAGACTTAGACAGCAGTCATGCGTCTCTCCTCTCCTCTGCTTTCCTCTCCTCTCCTCTGCTTGGCTCTGCTCTCCCATCCGCTCCTCTGTTAAATTTGATCCAGTGAGTGACACAGTGATACAGTGAGTGACACAGTGATACACTGTGACCCCTCAGCTCGGGGAAACCTCAATCAGAAGCCGACAGCCTTTTTTTGCAGACATCAAATGCAGGATCCCCCGATCTCCTATTATTGCTACCAAGAAAAATAAAAGGGAGGGAGGGAGAATGTCTAGAGTCACTTGGATGATGATGGGGTGTTCACGATTGGGGAGGAGGCAGAGAAATAATTGTGTGTGTGTGTGTGTGGTGATGAATTTCCCGCTGTGACGGTGGGGCCGGCAGCAGCGAATGTCCTTCTGAGTGGGTGGGACACACACACACACAAACACACACACACACACACACACACACTGAGGATCATCATCAGACCTGCATGGTGGCGGCCATCTTAACAGATCACCCCTGTCTGCACGCACTCCGCCACAAATAATGACAAAACACCCCAACATTAAACTATTTTAAACAATACCCAATTCATTACCCCCTCCCACCTCCTCTATGGGCAATGGTGAGCTAATAAAGATATCATTTTTATTTTACTTCGCTGGCAAAATCACACTTTTTATCCATTAGTAGGATATTAGGGTGAGTTGAAGGGAGGGATGAGAGAAAGAGAGATACACACAGAGAGAGAGAGAGAGAGAGAGAGAGAGAGAGAGAGAGAGAAAGGTTCAAATTGGTCTAAAAGCATTGGGAAAGAATGGAAAACTAGCGGTATAAAAAAAGTCATAATGGATTTCAATTAGGTGATCCCTGGGATGTGAGGGATGCCTAGCCACATGGATTAATGTGCTGCAGGCAGATGTTTAATAATGGTAGTCTGGTCCTGGAGAGAGCACTCCATCCACCACACCCCATGCCCCCTGGAACACACACACACACACACACACACACAGTCTGCAGACAGTGAGCGCTGGGGTGGGGGGAGCAATGAGCTGTGTGAGAGTGTTTGGCCGCGCGTGTGTCTGTGTATGCGTGCACACACTTGTTTATGTGTGTGAACGTGTGTGTGTGTGTGTGTGCGCCGTGTCTGTCTGTGCATGGGTGCATATGAGAATGCGTGCACTTATGTGTGTGTGTGTGTGTATGCCTGCATGTGTTTACCAGCTATATGAGCAACCCTGGCCCCAGCCCTTGTGGCCCTCATTAAGAGACAATGGGCAGGAAGGAGGATGAGTGTTCTGGCTGTGAGAGGTGACCAGAGGATTGGTAAATGACATGCACAATGTGGCCCTAGCCTGGAGCTGGCTATTTCATCTGCCTTACCTCAGTAAAGACCACGGCTTACACACACAGGCCTAATGCAGGCCTACGGCACAGTGGGCAAAATAAAGTGTATATGGGTTAGTTGATAAGTTATATGAAAAATAATTGTATAACGTTAGAACAATATAATATATAAAGATATGTGTGCCTGTGTGTAATTGGGCACATGGCTGTATTCACACTGTTTGGGGAGGTGTTGAGGTGTGTGTCTGCATCTCCGGCGGTCTCAATCTGGGCAGAAGTGGGTCACCTGGCGCCGTGTAAACAGCCTGCCTCTCCACAGCCTCTCCAGGTGACACCTCATCAACGTGCGCCAGGAGTGATGGCTTACACCCGTCTGCCTTGTCAAAACAACACTTCCAGGGCAATTACCAGGGTGGCCAGCCCACTGCAGCCCCCGATGGATGGGCCTGGCTGCCATGGGGTCACCCTTCTCCCCATAACTCTACCGGCCAGCACCACAGTGGAGGGACAGCAAATTGGCCTGCGTCTTTCCGCTTGCTGAGCCCGTCCTCGCTGGTTATCTGTATTGCAGGAAGGGAGGGAGGGAGGGAGTGAGGGAGGAAGCTGGCGGATGGACACCTTGCCTCTATTGCCAAGGCAGAATATTTGACGTGTGGATAGGAGGGAGAGGGGAGGGAGGGATGGAAAGGGGGGAAGAATAAACTGATAACTCTGTGATGAGGGGCGATAACGTCGGGATGGGAGCAGGCTGAGAGTTGGTGAGCACTGACAGATCAATCGTCACTCCGACATTCTGCATCCTGGGATCTGTCAGCATTTAAAACGAGGGAAAGAGAGTGGAGCCGAGACAGAGAGAGAGGGAGAGAGAGAAGGAGAAGGGGAACGTTACCAAGGAGGCGCTCTCCACAGAGGTAGATGTTCAGTGGCTCAATGTGGTGATTGAAAACCGTCAGAGCACTGACAGACTGTAGAGAACAGAATAAGTATGACTTCGTACCTGCCTGCAGTCCTCCATTTTCAGTGTTGGCCTAAATGCTTGTTGTGAGGCAGGCAGCTCAATGGCAAATAGTTGCAGTTCACTAAAGAGTGTTTTGCTAGAAAGTTTGTATTCCAGCTGTTCTTATGCATCTTATTTTTCTGGGTCCATTTTGTAAAATGTCAATTAAACTGCCTACCACTATCACCGTGCTGTAGACCTAAATAAAACACCTGACTTCATCTAAAATATGTTGTACAGCACCTTCCTTTGCCATGTGACATGTTACTTTCTCACAGCAGGTAAATATAGGTATTATATAATAATAATATAGTATTATGTTAGTCATTTAAATCAGATACAGTAAATAATCCATCAATTTACCTTCATTTTCTTGCGGTAAATATAATTGATAAAACATATTATTTGAAAAACACAGGTAACCTACACAATGCTTGCAATATTCAGATAATAGATAGCTATCATTTTCATATAACGTTCAAATGCACTTCCCCCATCTGATACAATTCGCTGGGCAAAGGCTACAAAGTCAGAGCAAATTGCAAGGGTGGAAAAATAAATGCACACACAACAGCGTCCTCTAGTAATACACAGGTCCACGAATGTTTTTTTTCCTGTGCTTATTCAGCCAAACAACGGCCAGACTACCTTACAAGTTGGCCTCTGTCGAGAAGAGAAAAACATTTGACAATCGCCCGGTGCCCATAACTTTCCCACCCCCATAGTAGAGACGCGCAAAACGAATAAGGAAACACGGTTGTCTCTCTCGTTGTCAAGGGAACATGTAAACTCTTGCGTCTCGGTCCGGAGAGAGCATGGCTAGTTTGGTCAGGTTGCAGAATGAGATCGAACGAATTAAAGAAGAATATTTCACCAGAAACAGGTAACGTTCATGCAGCAGTTGCAGCATGCACATTTAACTTGTCACCAACACCCTGTAACACGGTGAACTATTTCTAACAGTGCGAGCGTAACTGTTTTAAAGTTGAGAGGGGGAAAAAAGTAGCTACTGTAGCTAGCTTACATTAGCTAGCTACTGTACCGGTAGCTAGCTAGTCAGGCAGCTTTGCTGACAGCAACAACAACAACAGCGGATGCCTTTTATAGTATGATGAACAGACATCTGACTTGGTTGAACCATGCATGCTCGTACATTTCTGCATTTGCTGTGTTGGCGTGAGTCTAGGATAGCCGAGGAGAACAGACAGAGAGAGAACGAAGCAGCCATCCTAATACAGAGTTGGTTCAGGGGATGTCAGGTGCGGTCCTACCTCAGGTAAGAGATGTGTGTGGGAGTTAAAAATAGTTTTTCCTAGTACATAAATTAACTTTGACATTGTAACAATAATTATAACACAAACTCCTAATTTCATCCCCCGAACTATACATATTATCACGCGTGCAATTTCAAAGAATGAATACACACCTAATTTGTAGTATTCTTTATCAAAACACTGCACCTTTTCTTCACCCCAAAATAAAAATTGACCTTCAGCCGCATTACCCTGAGAAGAACCCCCACCCCCCAAAACCTAAATGATCACTTTACAGTATGAAATGACCCCAGCTTGGTGTTATAGAGATGTGCAAATGGCTGAGGGAAATAAAGGCCTATTCCACTCTCTGCCTTGTACTGTGACCCTAACACCATTTTGCAGGGTCAGCTGACAAACCTCCAGACTGCAGGTTAAAATTCAGATTACTTTAGTTAATTGATCAATGTGTTAAGTGGCTAATTAGCCACATTTTGAGCTTCTTAAGTGCAACTCCAGGGTTACCATATCCCCCCTATAAGTATTGATTTTCTGGGCATATAAATGGCCTTTTGGAAATTGATGGCCTCGTTGAGGCTGGAATCGCAGTAGACTTGTATTTAGAGTATGTTTGATGATGAATACAAATGTCCGCTTGCTCTGGGAGCCATGATCGCTGGACATAATTGAAAAGCCTTAAGTAAAGGTTGCTGTGCATTGTCCTGTGTGCAGGGGGGTGGACTATCTCTTATCGTGACCTTTCAACTCAACCAAAATACAGATTTTTACATGTTTCTTTCCCTTTCCTTTTTTTCTGCAGATTATCGGCAAGTCGAAATACTAGTCCACATACTGTACATAGTATATCCCATATTGTCTTATACCAACACATTCATGTCTTTATATTTCTTCTTTGTAAAAGCATATGTTTTCATGACCATTTCTCCCAGTCACCTACACAGGAAGGCCACCATTATTCAGAAGATATGGCGAGGATTCACAGCAAGGGCACATTTCAGACAAATGGTGAAGGTACGTTAGCTGCTGAAATGCTACGGATATATTGATTATGTTATGATAGCATACATTAAAATTCAATTGCTATATTCAGAAGCTGCAACTCTGACCTGAAGACATATAATTCACCTATTACACATTTGGAAATTAGCACTTAGGAATACGAAGTCATATGGTATGGAATTGCGGCTCTATCGCTTCTGGAATGCATAAACGAGAGAGGAAGAGGGTAAAGAGGGAGGGATGGTGGGAGGGTTTAGATTAGCTCCAACTGCTTCTTAATTGAACAGATTGTTGATACAAAATCCAATCCCCACTGCTCTCACGAATAATTTTCTCTGGATTGAGTTTTGTAAACAAATCACAACAGCTATTTATCACCTCCTAAATTGACTGTTTGGTAAAGCATAACTGCCAGGCACATTTGGGAAGCTTTCACAAGCTGGAATCTGGGGATAAACCCTGATTTAATGTTAGGTAAAGGACATGTCACCAGACACACACAGTATCTGAAAAAAAACAGAATCTCATTGAATCTCTCAAAATGACCAAAACAACGTTTTATGAGTTCAGACTTTGCAGAGTTATTATACATGACTCAAAACCATCACCCTTATTTTTCCCTCTGAACTCTCATCTCCGCATTAGGCCAAACTTCCTCTCGTCTTTCACGTCTTTGTCTTCCTCCCTGAGCGTTCCCTCTTTCTTATGTCGTTATTAAAAAGAGACATGTTTGAGATATGAATTCCTTTTATATAGTTCTCTCAAGTTTGCTCCTGTCAATGTGCCCCCAGTGGTCTGGGCACAGTGGAACGAGGCGTGAGGCGAGCCGTGTGAATATTCTGGCCTTTGTTAGTCTATCCTGGCTGGAGCGTCATTGGTTATCAAACCCAGCGGAGAGCGCTGGACCATCATACATCTCCATTAGCTCCCAGCTTGACTACCATACATTTTCTTGGCCTTGTCTGCATTATGTATTAAGAGAGGAGCCCCGTCCCCTCAATACAAAGTCTGACTTATACCTCCCTCTCCCTCGACACACACACAGACACAAGCTTGCATGTGCACGCACACACACTCTTTCCCTCCCTCCCTCCCTCCCTCCCTCCCTCCCTCCCTCCCTCCCTCCCTCCCTCCCTCTCTCTCTCTCTCTCTCTCTCTTTCTCTCTCTCTCTCTCTCCGTGGTGTCTATGAGACTTATTATGTATAAGGTATAAAGACTTCTTTATCTCCGGGCTGCTCAGGACAGATCAGAGAGCCTGGATAAGGCGACAGAGATGTAACGCTGTCTCTCCTTTTGTTCCCAGGCCGCATATTTTATCATGAAGATGAATTTCTACCACGAGATGTCCGTCAGGGTAAATATCACACTGTCTGTTTTAGCAAATGGAGAGTCCCCTGGTCTCACAATGTGATCCCCACGAATAGTTCTGCAGTGCTGCTTCATTTTACCACCAGTGTCTCTGTCCCTATGTGTGTGTGGGGGGGGGGGGGGGTTACTTCTACCTATATACCATACAGGAATTGATTCTAATGGAATGTTATCAGTATTCATTTGCATTGGATGGGCAAAGTTCTTATTACATTTAGTCTAGATTTTAATACGCAGTTGTGATCAGACAATCCTATTTAAATTAAATTCAGGTCTTTTTCCGGATCAAAAAGGGTCTTAGGTGGTGGGCGTGGCAGGGGCGTGGCAGGGGCGTGGCAGGGGACGCGGTCGTCCCGTCGGCGCTGCTGAATCTTAGAGAACATTTTGGACACCTCCATTTTAGCGGTGCAGCGACATTTTAGCATTTTTGAGCCGATTCACTGCAATTCGACACATTTCTCTACTAAAGGTAGACTCAGCGATTTTGACGTAGATGCAGAAAGTAAACGGTATAGTGGGTCAATTTACGCAAACAATTAAGAGCGTCGAAGCCCGAGGCTCAACTTCTCTGCTGTTTTGGTGCCCTGCTTACCACGCTGTGAACAGCATGAAGCGAACTTGTGCACAACCACAGATACTGCGTGACTGTATGGGAGCCGTGGCAACATCATTTCACTGAGTCTACCATTAAGCTGAGACCAATTTGAGAAGTTTTAACGCAAATTTCCTGCAATTCTATTTTGCCATGCAGCTGAGAGAAAATGTTGTGGCTTTAAAGCTTATTTCCAGCAATTATGTGTTATTTTGCTCAAACATAATAAGAAAATCTATACTGCTAAATTCATTGTTTTTGGAATTTTCAATTGTCCCTGACTGTTTAGCTTTTATCTTGGTAATTGTTACTTCTCAAAGATTATATTCTTAAAAAATATATAGGTCCATTATCTTTTCTACGTACTTTATATGTGGTTTCAGTCGTTTAAGTTAATGATGAAAGCATTTTTCCATCCCGAAAATGAATTAACACGGTTTGGACTTGGGCGACCCAAAAAAACACTTAGGTCCAAGGATTTCAATGGCAGAAAAATCTCTGAAATTATATTGTACCCTTTTGCACAGGCATTTATGTTGAAACTAAATGGAAGAGCTGTACTCAGTTATGCTAAACCAGTCAGGAGAGAAGTTAGCATGTTAAACCTTATTATTAGCATTTTAAGCTAAGCTGTGACAAATATCTGATTTAAAAACTTTTCTGCTGGCTTTTCCTCTAGAGCAGATCTCTCTGTCACGGCCCATATCGTCATAAGTCCCATTTGACCAGTTTAACAACTCCTACCACACAACCTATAAATCAAAAGCCTTTGCATTTGAGTGACGCTTTGGCACTTTTATGCGAGGATATCGCATTGAAACCTTATATTTTACAATTCCATATAGCCGCTCTTTTCCACCCCAAGTGAAATTGTTAAAGATTTTTTTATAAGCCCACAAAATTCTCTGCTTTATTGAACAAGGGCCTATTACCAGTGAGTTGTTTGGACATTCGCTGAAACCGCTGAAATTTGAGGAAAAGTTTTATGACAGACAGTTATCCAAACACATAAAGAAGTCCAGGCCCAGTGTTTTAGTCAGGCTCATGTTACATGCAGCCATCTGGGTCTGACCAAGTGCCTGAGGTCACGGGGCCAAAGGTTAAAGGTCATGTCGGCACTTAGAGGAGAACAGAAGCTTCGCAGCAGGATAGACCTGCTTTACTACTCCTGTAAAACATGTCATACGTTCAGGAATCTGAATGGATGTCAAAATCTGATCAAATAAAACATTTTTAAAAAAGGAAGGATTATTGTAAAAATGCTGGGGGGTCTTTAAAGGCCTAAGTGTGTGTGCGTTTACTAGTCATTCAAATGATACAAAATGTTATCCTCAAATGAAACAAATAGGGCCTCGTGCTAATGTTTTGGTTTTAATTTATATTCATTTCTTTAAAAAAATATATGTTTTACGTAACTACATGATTGTATTTGTAAGTGGGAAGATTTAAACTTACATGTACTGTACACTGCTGACCATATCAGCAACTCTCATATTTGAGTTGTTTTCTTCTCTACCTTCTTACATCACGATGAAGTCGGGTTTAAACCTGGTCGAATCAATGCAGTGAATCACCAGCCCACCAACTGATGAGAGGGATCTAGAAGAAACAAGCGACAGTTACACCAACATGTAGTACAATCATGTTTACTGAGATGCTGTTTTAGAATCATCTACATTGAAAATGTTGTGACATTTTCATGGGTAGTGTGTCCAACCCACCGTAGACGCGGGTTGGACACACTACCCATGAAAATGTCACAACATTTTCAATGTAGATGATTCTAAAACAGCATCTCAGTAAACACCGTAGACGCAATTTTCAAAAGGGCCCACTGAAAAAGCTGCATGCACAAGTGTAGTAAACTTTGGACCAGCGCAGAGTATGTTGTGTGTGATAAACTCAGTCTCTCACTCTGCGTGTGTGTGTGTGTGTGTGTGTGTGTGTGTGTGTGTGTGTGCGTGTGTGTGTGTGTGTGTGTGTGTGTGTGTGTGTGTGTGTGTGTGTGTGTGTGTGTGTGTGTGTGTGTGTGTGTGTGTGTGTGTGTGTGTGTGTGTGTGAAGGACATATCCACCCACCGCCTCTCATTGACCAGGAAAAAAGATACAATCATCTCTGAATCCCCTTGTGGCACTTCCTTTTCAATCAATTTTTATTCTAGTCCTTTTTCTTCCTCTTCCTCCGATGTCTTTATCATCGTCGCTCTAGCGGAGGCTAATGTATTAGCACGTTAATAGAAAACAGTGTTTACAAGAGGCCCGAGACTTTTGATTAGATTTAACCCGGCCAATATGCATCATTGATTTCACTAGTCAAAAAAAGGTCAACAAGAACTTTGAGTTGCGAGCCGGGCAATTACTTTATTTAAAATGATCTATTGACTGCGGATCAATCGCAATTCTCATTTTGGTCTTATTTATTTTTCTCCTGGCTCCCCTCTTCTGATAATTCTTCTACCTGCTATTGTTTAATCTTTTAATTAGAGTGAAGGACATCCACTCCCCTCTGTTTAGAGATCTGGCCCCAGCTTAGGGGCACACTCGTTGTGTGTGGGTGTTTGCGTGTGTGCGTCCATACCGTGCATACCGTGCATGCGTACGTGTGTGTGTGTGTCAAGTCAAACTGACATAAATACAAGGGACCTCTAAAGCAAGTGTTGCCAGTCCAGTTTGCATAATGTTGTATTTTATAAAAAAAAAAAAAAACTGTTTTTCTGAAGATCAACAGTTGTAGTGATGTTGACACTAAAATGGTCAGTTCGGTCCCATCCCATTCTAACTGGTGGATTGTTAAGTTAACTATAGATGTGTGTTGCTGTGTTTTTCTCTGACAGATACAGCAGAGGTGGAGAGGTTACTGCGTGAGGAAATACAGCCATAACTACTACGCACGCAAGCGATACATGGAGGGACTGGCCCGCAAAAACAAACAGATTAGGTACTATACATTAAGAGGACTGATAGAAGCCTACAGTCTATAGTAGGTAACATACCAGAGATATTAACAGAGATAAATAGTCCGTGTCGAGCTATGTACTATACAAATGTCTCTGGTGAGTTCTCTATCCCTTTTTCAGTCGATTCAGAACATACCCAATTATGCATTCATTATTCCAGTTTGTATATTTATTTCGGAGGATAAGTTGTAGGGTATTGGAATAGATGTGTTTTCTTTACAGAGTGCTACATCACTCTTCCTATTGGCCAGTCTTTGTCGTGTGAAAGAAAGTCTGAGAAGGTCTGGGTGTTATGTTAATGTGTATCGTGGCACCAAGAGACTCCTATTAGTTAACATGGAGCAGACTTTATGCTTAACAGGAATTCACTCTGGGTGCTTGGGCAGAGATGAATTGATCTGATTAATCTAGAGGCGGAGAGTATGATCGCTATACATGTGTACCGGTAACCTGAAGGAGAAAAAAAAGTATTCAGAAGTGCCTTGGGTGGCCAGCGAACGACGTGACGAAATGAAAAAAAATGTGCCTGTGATTTTTTTCAGCGAGAGCTCTGTCATTAATAAAACATGCTAGGCTCCAGGGGCCGAAAAAGATGCCATCGTTTATTTTATACAGTAAAAAAATATATTTAAAAAATGTACGTTTAAGTCACATTTTTTTAATGACGCTAATATATTTTCGTGGGGGGGGTAAAAATATCTTAAGGCTTCAGCTAAAATTAAATGTAAATTTGTTAAGTGCTCGTCGGATCACTGACTCCCCCCTCCCTCCAGAGGTAGGCAGGCCTGGTGAGAAGTAATGAGGTTTGTCACCTCAGACACCTGCACAGCTACAGCAGACCTAGGTTATACTGGTATGTGTGTAGCGGAATAGCCAGGGACATGATGGGTTACGATAGAACCTGGTGACATTTGCATTTTCATGACGTCTCTGTAAGATTGTAGCACGACAACCCACACGTCACCTGTCATCTTTATGAGCATTTGTTAGTCCTCAAACACAGTGGTTCTGTGGTGTTGAGAGGGTGACACAAACACCAGGTAGGTGACAGTTGTGACGTTTAACCTGGAAGCCTGCTTCCCCGTTTAAGGTATAGGACACACAAAATGGCCAAATACGTCGAGATTTCAATTAGGCCTGTTCCCCTATATTCAGCCTCGGTATTTACCAGTATTTATCTGGACTCATAGGCCAAATATGATCTGATTCATAGACCAAATAGGTTGTTGGGAGGCAGACTATGTGTTGTGATAAACTGGCTGTGGGTGAGAGTGGATGAGAGTGGATGAGATGGTTGTGGGTAATGTGGGAGATATCGGTGAGAGTCAGGACAATGTTGCCATCTCAATGTTTTCCTGTCTATCATTCCCAGAGACACACACACACACACACACACACACACACACACACACACACACACACACACACACACACACACACACACACACACACACACACACACACACACACACACACACACACACACACACGGCCATTGAGCCCCTCCTCTCTGGCTGCTCCTCTCCATGGAGAGGTCGTCCTCTCGCCAGTTAATCACTTGTTTATTTAGTGCTTCTGGGGCGCGATCAATTAACGCAGCGCCACGTTTATTTAAAATATCCTTTCTGTGTTCGCCAGGGCCCCTCGGATCTCACACTGCCCGATCACTCACCCCGCAAAGGTCCGCTTTTTAATCCGCCTCTCCCTCACTCCCTCCCACCATCCCTCCACCCCTCTGTCTGTCCGCTGCATAAATTATTCAAAGTTTTACTAATGGCTCCCATTTAGTGCAGGCCGACTGGCCTGGCATGCCAATGACGGGAGACGGCCCGACGGGAGGACCATCTCTTTCTCTCTCTCGCTCTCTCTCTTTCTTCCTGCTCCTCACTGACGGATCTCCCCATACAAAACCATCTGTGTCATTTCATTAACCGCACCGCCCGACGCGCTCTCTCTCTCTCCCTCCTTCCCGCTCTCCCCCTGGCCGGGGTTCACCATGTTAGCGTGTCCATCTTCATGGAGCTGTCCCCTCCTGCATAGCCTAATGAAGTCAGGACCTCTCGGCACCACTGTAATTCAAGCGACTAGAGTTGGTGCAACACAACAATTTATCACTTGTCAGGAAGACACTTAAAGTTGTGCTGCTTAATAAGGGCATCCTGCGAGCCTGGGCAATTAGGAGGGAGCCGTTTGCATATTTACTAAATGCGGAGTGTCATTGCCACCACGGCCTGTTGCCTGCATGAATTATTATTCTATCTGCAATAAACAGCTGGGTAATTATTACTGCCATAATCAGATAAATTCTCTCTGTAATGTTCTAACGTGGCAAAATCTTTTAACTCATCGCGGACTGAGGGAAATTTATGGACTCGGAGTGGTGAGGCTGAGGGATTTTACTCTCTGTGTGGCGTCCCGGTTCTCGGCTCAAGGACATCCATGAAAGGAGATCTGGGAGGACCGGTCCTCCAGTTAGCTCATACACACTTCCTGACTCTACACCAGGGGTGTAGAGGAGGTCACGTACACACTGGCTTTTGTCTCCGTGTGAAAAGTCTGTTGCTCTCCAGTTCAGTCACTGACTCGTTAGGAAGTACCTCGCTTACAGGAAGGAAAGTGATGAAAAAAATATTGCTTTTGGTTGTCATCACTTTTTTGTGTTTTTTTCAGTTTTTTGGGGGGTTTGGTATTTTTGTTGAAGTTGACACCTCATCCTGGAAATCCTCTGTTTCTTCTTGTTACAGGAGGGAATCTGTTGAATAAATAAACCTGGTTAACTTCTGTTTTGGGATTCTATATAATTGTATATAATTGTAGTAAACTTGTCCTGTTGATGGTGATGATGTTGTGTGTCCTCTGCCGTGCTAGGGTTAAAGGTTGGTCAGGGTTGAGGCCTGCTCTATTAGAGGTCATAGGTCAGAGGTCAATATATCGAGTCAGACACTGGAAGTTAATGGACTGCTGAATATTCCCTCCCTGCCAGCTATTGAATTATTTAATTGGAACAATTAAAACAGCCAATCGGCTTGTACAGTCATTAAATATTTAGGAGAGCCAATTAGCTGCTCCAGTGTTGGCCTGGAGGCCGGACGGGCCGGCCTGCTACCCCACCCCGCTACCCCACAATGCACCAGGCTATGATTTCCCCATCACCCCACTCTACCCGTACCCAGCTCTATGCCCCAAGATTTTAACTATAGGTAAAGCAGCCGTATGCATGTCTTTATCCTGTAATACACTGTCATCATCGTCATAGTTTCAACAGGGGCAACAGAACAGCTGCTGGGATCTGACAGTTCACATGTACAACATAAAAAGGAGATTTGTGTTCCAATACGGATCCAACACTGTTGATTTAGAAATGTTTTCATTGAAGTAGTATTTCCTTGACATCCTATTGGACCCTTTAAACAGGTTAAATGTTGTTAGCAGTATTTTGTAAATTAGTTGTATGTAATACTCATATGTTGTATTTAATGACCTGTTTTTTGTTTATATACTTTGTAATTTATATACATATACGAAGAGGCCTATATGATTTTACAATGAAAATGTTCCCTGTTTCATCAAATCACGTCAAGCTTTATTTAAAGCAGATTTAACAGTCTCGACATGTACACAAAACATACAAAAACAAAGATTAACAATGTCTAACAGACAAGTACAAATTCTCATAAAAGACAGATTTGTAAGAATATATCACAAATATCTAGAACATCTAGTACAACTACGTTATTGTACACTCTGACCACTGTAATATTTCTCTCCTATCTGATTTTGCTTTCCTTAATTGCTAACTATCATTAATGTGCTTCGACAGTTTAAGTTGAGCACGAGACAACTTTCCTAAAAGAGAGGTCAACCCCTAGAAAAGTGTTCCCGCCTAACTTCTGCCCAGCTTGGACTGAACTTCTCTCCTGTGTGAGTTGAGTGTTGAGGACACGGAAAGGTCACGCGTGTTGGGCTGCTCCCGTGCTCCTCCCAACCCCCCCGCCCACCTCCCCATGAACATCAGAAGTAATGAGGGTTGTATGTTCTCCTGCTCAGCCGTGACACAGATCGAGGTCCCTTCAGCCGTTACAAATCTGTTTGGCTTTTGTCCACTACACCGCAATTAATAATAAACCTGGGATATAGGGAGACAAAGGTCACCGACACAGCCACCAGCATACAGCGATGCGCGCACACACACACACACACACACACACACACACCGGTGGCCGGAGATGGCGGAAAAAGAGAGGGGAGAGAAACCTGAAACAGACTGTCCCACAACTTCATCTTTTCACATTAATAAGCAATTTCCCCTTCACCAGGTGGCCAAATGGGGGCCACGCTACTCTGCATATTTCATTTATTTTGTCATTTAATCTTGTGTGGAGGGAGGAATGAAAATGCTGCGACGCACAGGGAAATGGTGGTGATTTTTAAATGTCAATACGGCGGTGTGTGTAACCTTACGTTAGGACGGTATGAATATTCTCCTTTGTGAGCACATAATTGAAAACTGAGAGCAGCTTGGGAACGAAAGCCTGATGAGCAATGGTTACCTTTTTTTTCTCGCGCTTTCTGATGAATTGGATGGGCTTTTCTTTTAGTCTAATGTCTTTGTGCGTTTGCGTGTGTGTGTGTGTGTGTGTGTGTGGGCGCGCATTGTCATGTCCGTTTTGTGTGTGCGCCTGTTTGACTGCGCTGTGCGTTGTGTTTGCGTGCCCGCGTGTGTATGTTTTAGTAATTGTTTCCGATTCCCCTTAAGTTATTACCCCACACAGTAACAGTGTGTGATTGTAAAATGAGATTGCGTATGGGCTTTTAATGTGTCCCATTTAGACAGCTCGGATAGCAGATGTCATGGAGCGCCCTGGCTATACTGATGGAATATATTCATCATCCCACGGCCTGGCACGCTGAAGGCTTCACTCTCTCTCTCTCTCTCTCTCTCTCTCTCTCTCTCTCTCTCTTCATCTCTCTCGCTCCCTCCCTTTCTCTCCCTCTCTCTCTCCCTCTCTTTCTCTTACTCTCTCTACCCCTCTCTCTCTCTCTTTCTCTCTCTTACTCCCCCCCCCCTCCTCTCTCTCTCTCTCTCAGCCCTGATTGGAGTCATTAAGCATGTGTTTCCTGCTAGAGGAGAGATCAGGGATTCACTTGTAGCAAGAAACTCCCTGATCCCTGATCACTGTGTACTCAGTCTTTCTCCCTCACACACATCTGCGCACGCACACACACACACAAAACACACACACACACTCAAGCGGGTAAATGGTCACTAAACAAACTGCAAACAATATTTCCTCTGTGTGTGTGTGTGTGTGTGTGTGTGTAGGAGGGATCTGGAGGAGTTTTCAGAGTTCCAGAGGAGAGAGAGGGAGCGTATGGCCATGGAGAGAGAGGAGCAGGAGAAGAATGTCCAGGCTCAGAGGATGCACTTCCTACTCAGCACAAAGCAGGTACACACACACACACACACTGAATTCAGAGAGCCATGTGGACAGCCACTGCCACTGTCAAGCCTTCATGTTCCTTTTAGCGGGGGTGGCATTGGCAGTAATTGAGAAGGGGATGTATAATTTAGGGGGCACGTCCAGTTGTGTGTGTGTGTGTGTGTGTGTGTGTGTGTGTGTGTGTGTGTGTGTGTGTGTGTGTGTGTGTGTGTGTGTGTGTGTGTGTTGTAGGCGGCTGTAGGTATCTGCTGAGTGGGAGGTTTACACGGCTGCTCTTTCTCCTGGCACCCCGGTGTGCTCATAATGAAGATGAAGTAGTGTGTTGCTGGTCAATGTGTGTGGATGTGGGTGGGTGGGTGTGTCTCCACCAGGTAGTCATTTCCTTGGTACACTCTTTTCGTCATCATCTTTCCAGCAGATTCTGATGTCTGTGTCCGTCCGCCTGTCCACTTACCGGCCCTGTTCCATCATCACCCCCACTCCGGTAAAAGGGATGTTCACACGGGCGTCATGACAAACGTTGCCCGGGAATCATTGGGTTTGAAAAGGACCGGAACTGTGACATTTGACCGAAGCTGTTAAAGATGGGGCATAAAAGAGGCTGATTGTGAGAGACATGGTGAACGAGAGAATGGCGCTGGGCTGTGCGTATGGCGGGAGAGAGGAGAAGGAAAGAGAGTGGAAGAGAGATGAACAAAAAAGTGGAAGAGTATAAAAAATAGTTTATGTCTCTCTGTGGCACTGCGCTGTGGACAAGGTGGGAGAGAGAGAGTAGAAGGAAATAGCTATAAGAAAATGAGAGGGGAGAGAGAGAGTAGAAGGAAATAGCTATAAGAAAATGAGAGGGGAGAGAGAGAGTAGAAGGAAATAGCTATAAGAAAATGAGAGGGGAGAGAGAGAGTAGAAGGAAATAGCTATAAGAAAATGAGAGGGGAGAGAGAGAGTAGAAGGAAATAGCTATAAGAAAATGAGAGTGACGAGAGAGAGAATGTTAAGTGTCTCTGGGTGGTAGTGGGCTGTGCATATGTTTGCGGGACTCCTTTCCTCTCCACTGTCTGACCTTGTCACCAGGAAATGGATGGGTCTCCCACAGTTCATCCTTAACGCCAGCCACTCCGCTGGACACAAGTGGCCGCTCTGACATAGATTTACTTCCCCTGTTCAGGGGGTCAATATCATTGCTCTTCCCCAGCGCAGCGCGGTGGCCAGTCGGGGTGGGTTCACAGTGTGTTACCCCCTGCTACGATGCTACACCACCTTTCAAGTCCCTCTACCCACAGTGGCCAGGAACTAGCAGCTACATGCAAGCACAGACACACACACACACACACATTCCACCTGCCCTGTCCCTCTTCAGTGGCCAGGCAACAGTAGTAGCACCAAGGCAGTCCCACTCCTAGTCTGGCCTAAAAAAGGAAGTTATTAGCATATATAGTAGTTAGCTAGCAGAGCTCCTCAAAGCTTTGGTCTCCTAATTAAAGCAGAGCAGTGGATCAGTCCGATGTGAATAATTATTGTTTCCCGGCCTGTCTGTCTGTCTGTGACCAATCTCTCTATTTGAAGGGATGCAAGTCTGAGGCTAGGGCTTGGACAATACGTTCTTAGTCTGTGTGAATTTACATTGGCCCTGTGTCGGAGTTATAGCTGGAGTGGCCAACTGTAATCCCGGAGGGACACTGTGCGTGCAGGCTTTTGTTCTTGCTCAGCATTAACACACTAGCAAACAGTCATTTCTTACAAAACATTTAATCACTCTCTTTTCCTCATATACTGTAAAGCGTAAGTAATGGCTGGTGTATGGCAAAGTGTTAAAAAAAAGTTCCTGTTTATTCTCCCATGCTGTATTTGTAGATAATGCATTGGTTACACGATACTGTACATTCCCTGTCTTTCCCTTCACTCTATCCTGTTCTGCCTCTGAAGTGCCCTGGAGTATTCAACTCTCCATTCAGACCTGGGCCAGATGAGATGGAGCTGAGGCTCCGGAGGACCAAACCCCTGCCACCCAGAAACATTCCCAGGGACAGAGCCTCTCTCCTGGGTAACACCAGCCCCTCATCCCCCTCCTTTCCGGGAGTCCCTAGAGCCTTTGGAGCCAAGCCCCTGCCTCCCATTCCCAGCAAGAAACCACAGGTGAGACATACTCAGCAATGAAAGGAAAGAGAAATATCATTGCACTATATTCCCAGTCTAGTAGTGTTATTAGTACCAGTATAGTTGTCTTATTAGTACCCTTATAGTACCAGTATAGTACCAGTATAGTTGTCTTATTAGTATCATTATAGTACCAGTATAGTTGTCTTATTAGTATCATTATAGTACCAGTATAGTACCAGTATGGTTGTCGTATTAGTATCATAGCACCAGTATAGTACCAGTATAGTTGTCTTATTGGTATCATTATAGTACCAGTATAGTTGTCTTATTAGTAACAGTATAGCAGTTATAGTAACAGTATAGCAGTAACGAGCAAAACACTGGTTATATTAGTAACAGTATTGGTACCAGTATAGTAATCGTATTAGTATCTTAGTATCAGTATATCAGTAACAGTATATTTTTAGTAACAGTATTAGTATCAGTATATCGTTCTAATTAGTAACAGTATTAGTATCAGTATATCGTTCTAATTAGTAACAGTATTAGTACTGTTGTAGCAATCTTAGCAGTAACAGTATTAGTAGCAGTATAGTAATCGTATTAGTAACTTAGTAGCAGTATAGTAATCGTATTAATAACCTAGTAGCAGTATAGTAATCATATTAATAACATAGTAGCAGTATAGCAGTCTTACTAGTAACATTATTAGTATCAGTATATCAGTCTTATTAGTAACAGTATTAGTACTGTTATAGCAATCTTAGCAGTACCAGTATTAGTAGCAGTATAGTAATCGTATTAATAACCTAGTAGCAGTATAGTAATCATATTAATAACATACTAGCAGTATAGCAGTCTTACTAGTAACATTATTAGTATCAGTATATCAGTCTTATTAGTAACAGTATTAGTACTGTTATAGCAATCTTAGCAGTACCAGTATTAGTAGCAGTATAGTAATCAAATGAGTAACTTAATAGCAGTATAGTAATCGTATTAATAACTATACAATGCTACCTAATGTAATGTTTACATACCCTACATTATTCATCTCATATGTATATGTATATACTGTACTCTATATCATCTACTGCATCTTTATGTAATACATGTATCACTAGCCACTTTAACTATGCCACTTTGTTTACATACTCATCTCATATGTATATACTGTACTCGATACCATCTACTGTATCTTGCTTATGCCGCTTTGTACCATCACTCATTCATATATCTTTATGTACATATTCTTTATCCCCTTACACTTGTGTGTATAAGACAGTCGTTTTGGAATTGTTAGTTAGATTACTTGTTGGTTATTACTGCATTGTCGGAACTAGAAGCACAAGCATTTCGCTACACTCGCATTAACATCTGCTAACCATGTGTATGTGACCAATCAAATTTGATTTGATTTGATTTGAACTTAGTAGCAGTATAGCAGTCTTACTAGTAACATTATTAGTACCAGTATATCATTCTTATTAGTAACAGTATTAGTACCAGTATATCAGTCTTACTAGTAACAGTATTAGTACCAGTATATCAGTCTTACTAGTAACAGTATTAGTACCAGTATATCATTCTTACTAGTAACAGTATTAGTATCAGTGTATCAGTCTTATTAGTAACAGTATCAGTACTGTTATAGCAATCTTAGCAGTAACAGTATTAGTAGCAGTATAGTAATCGTATTAGTAACTTAGTATCAGTGTAGTGATCGTATTAGTAACTTTGTAGCAGTATAGTAATCGTATTAGTAACTAGGTAGCAGTATATCAGTCTTACTAGTAACAGTATTAGTATCAGTATATCAGTCTTATTAGTAACAATATTAGTACCAGTATTTCAGTCTTATTAGTAACGGTATTAATAGCAGTATAGTAATCGTATTAGTAACTAGGTAGCAGTATATTAAGCATATTAGTAATTTAGTAGCAGTATAGTAATCATATTAGTAACCTAGTAGCAGTATAGTAATCATATTAGTAACCTAGTAGCAGTATAGTAATCGTATTAATAACTTAGTAGCAGTATAGTAATCGTATTAATAACTTAGTAGCAGTATAGTAATCGTATTAGTAACTTAGTAGCAGTATAGTAATCGTATTAGTAACTTAGTAGCAGTATAGTAATCATATTAGTAACCTAGTAGCAGTATAGTAATCGTATTAGTAACTTAGTAGCAGTATAGTAATCGTATTAGTAACTTAGTAGCAGTATAGTAATCATATTAGTAACCTAGTAGCAGTATAGTAATCGTATTAGTAACCTAGTAGCAGTATAGTGATCGTATTAGTAACTTAGTAGCAGTATAGTAAGTGAATTAGTAACTTAGTAGCATTATAGTAATCGTATTAGAAACGTAGTATCAGTATTGCAGTCCTAATAGTAACAGTATTAGTACCAGTATAGCATTCTTTCTAGTTTAGTTTGTTTGCACAAATAGAAGGACAGTTTGTAACAGTAAAAAAAACAACAACAGTATGTGCAAGAGGGGAAACAGCCCAAAAGGGCTTAAATCACACAGATTCCGCAGTGTGGACAAACATACAATAAAATAAAAACTAGACACAACAGAGATAAAGGAATAGAACATCTAAACAGACAGTCAAGCTACTGCGGTGTAGAACTGTGATGGACAGTATGTGCCTTTTTAAACAACCACAGGGATAGCTTGGCAGAATCAGGCGAGTATGAGTTCCAGATCATAGGGCCTCTATGGCTCATTCAGAATTGAGAGTGGGTTGTTCTTGATTATGGGTGACGTAGCTGTTGTCTGAATTATGAAATGAATATATATAAAAAATATCTAATGTATGATCTTTGCGGTCATTTGCCTCTTGTATTTCGTCAATGAAGTAAGTAACAGCCATGTAGGGGAGAGTGAGATTTTCTGAAGCCATACTGATGTTTGTATATCAGACTTTCCTTGTTAAGATATTTGATAAATCTGTTATATGCAAACTTCTCAACCCAAAAAATTATCTCTGGCAAAATTTGTATAGAAGTAGTAACAGTATTAGTATAGAAGACTTACTAGGAACTTAGTAACAGTACTACTACTACTAGTATAGCAGTATATCTGTAAAGTCTCAGGCCTCTTAGAGGAAACAGATGTGTTCACTCACTTCCTCTGACTGGTCCAATCAGGCTCCAGAGATGGGGATAACAAAGTGTCATAGAAATTATCGGAGGAGCTCTCCCCCTGGTGAGGATGATGAAAGGGGGCGCGTGGTGCCGTGAGATGATTCTTTAAACTCCCCTTAAAAAAGAATGATATCATTAAAACATGGCGGCGTGTCTCTCGCGGGGCCACTGGAAGACGTTTAGACCCTCCGATCCAGGCAGATCAGCAGGTCCTGTCAGCCCAAGCTGCCGCTATTAAAGTGAGCCTATCAAACCAGGCCTCCGCCAGGGAATACTCCGCCATTTAAAACAGCCTTGATGAAGAATTCTTTAAGTACCCCTGGATTCCGGCGTGTCATCTCGTCCAGCTGTGAGAAAGATTTGATGAGAAGCGTTTGCCATTTGTGTTATTTACGGTCCAAGGCTTTTATGGTAACTGGTTCCTATTATTGGTTTCTATTAATGTAAAACATAAGTGAGCAGAAATGAGGCGTGGATCATCTCTTTTTATTAGCCCAGAGTCCCTCACCCCGGGCACTGAGATGGTGCGCACACACACACACACACACACACACACACACACACACAAAGACACACGCATACACATAGAGACATGCACGCACACACTCTCTCTTATGCACACCCTGCTCCGGCTCCATCTGGCTCTTGCTAACAGGAATTCATTATAGAAGGCTGGGATGTCTAACACTGCTCCATGGATGAGATGAGCCTACATTATTTATCTGTGTTTTACCCTCGCTAAGGACAGGGTTCACCCCCATTTCCTTTCCTCCCTCTGCCTCATCCCTCTCTTTATCTCTCCCTCTTTCTCCTCCCCCCTCACGCTCTCTATTACTTCCTACCACTGCCTCTACCAACCTCTCTATCTCCCTCCCTTCTTCTCTCCTTCCCTTTATCTTTCCCAGTCTCTCCCTTTGTCTCATTGTCCCCCTTTTCTCTCCACTTCTCTCCCTCCCTCTCTTTCTCTCTCTCCCTCCCTCCCTCTCGCTCCCTCTCTTCCTCTTTCTTTCCCTCCCTGTGTTTCCCAGTGTTCTTGGTGTGTGTGTTCTCCAGTAGTGTGAGTCCAGGCCTGTCCCCAGTGTGATAACATCAGTGGTGATGGATAGGTGGAGGTGGTTGTTTGGGAAGTGTTTGGGTCTGGTCAGGCCAGGGTGCTGATCCTGTGGTGATAGGACCAAGGACAGGGGCTCCCTGCTAACTCCTCTCCCCAACCAACCAACAGCAACAAAAGCTGAAGGTCACTCCACTAAACAACAGCTACCGAACAGCACAACCACATTGAGAGAAGTTACAGGACTAAGGAAAGTTAAAGGACTACGGGAAGTTAGTGGAGACAAGGGGAAGTTACTAAACTAGACTGAGGAAAGTTACTTAACTACACAAAGAAAAGGTACTTAACTAGACGAAGGAAAGTTACTAAACTACACAAAGGAAAGTTACTAAACTACACAAAGGAAAGTTACTTAACTAGATGAAGGAAAGTTACTAAACTACACAAAGGAAAGTACTTAACTAGACGAAGGAAAGTTACTGAACTACACAAAGGAAAGTACTTAACTAGACGAAGGAAAGTTACTGAACTACACAAAGGAAAGTTACTTAACTAGACGAAGGAAAGTTACTAAACTACACAAAGGAAAGTTACTTAGCCAAACTAAAGAAAGCTACTTAACTACACGAAGGAAAGTTGCTTAAATAGACTAAGGAAAGGTACTAAACTAGCCTAAGAAAAGTTAGTAAACTAAACTAAGGAAAGTTACTGTAGATTAAGGAAAGTTACTGTAGACTAAGGAAAGTTAATTTACTAAGGAAAGATACTGTAGACTACAGATAGTTACTAAACTAAGGAAAGTTACTGTAGACTAAGGAAAGTTACTGTAGACTAAGGAAAGTTACTGTAGACTACAGATAGTTACTAAACTAAGGAAAGTTACTGTAGACTAAGGAAAGTTAATTTACTAAGGAAAGATACTGTAGACTACAGATAGTTACTAAACTAAGGAAAGTTACTGTAGACTAAGGAAAGTTACTGTAGACTAAGGAAAGTTACTAAGCTTTAGGAACCAAGGAAAGTTACTAAACTAGTCCAAGACTAAGGAAAGTTACTAATTAGATGAAGGAATTAGACTAAATTGGCTAAGCCATAACTACCTGTGGGGGGACGGATCAGAGAGAGAGAAGAAAGAAAGAAAGAGAATGATAGAAAGAGTTGGAGAAATAGAAAGAGGGATAGAGGGAAAGAGACAGAGAAAGATGCAGAGAAAAGGGAGAGAATGAGGGAGAGACTAGAGACAAACGTGCCTCTGATTAAGACGTGATATCGAACAGATGTAAACCGGGAAAGACCACTGCAGGGCTTCTGACTTACAGTACAGCATGTTTGATCAATGGAAAATGTTTTGAATGTTGGGGATGTATTTGTCATGCCCGCTGGTGTCTGTATAATGGCTTCCCATCTTTCCCTGTGTGTTAGGGTCCGTTCCGTGGGCCAGCGGAGGTGTGGGCTCAGAGACAGCGTGGTCTCGAGCCGTCTCTGAGAGTCCAGACCTCCATCTCTGACCTGGAGCAGGCCCAGGACCAGCTACGCTCTGGAGAATGGAGGAACCACACCATGGAGACCATGTAAGTACACACGAACACAGATGCAGCCTTTTGTCCTAATGGATAGCAGTTATATGGTACTTTTCATCACATGAAAAAGGGCTTTACAGTGTGTGTGTGTGGATAATGGACTTCATCCACCTCCTGTGTGTGTGTGTGTGGCTCACACCTGAGCCTTTTGGGGAGACTGACAGTGCAACTGCAGCACTACAGCAACAGCAGGACTACAGCAACAGCAGCACTACAGCAACAGCAACATCTGAAGCATCAGAACACATTCCTTCCACAACAGAACATAGTCACAGTATAACAGGGGATTATCATCACCCCACTTTAGACTAGAATGGCTGTTTAACTCTGTAGTTTAATTACCAGCTCACTGTGTTATATTCAGACTATATTCAAACACAACCCCATTACCACAGCGCGCGCGCGCACACACACACACACACACACACACACACACATATAAATGCCTGATCCTACACACACACTATGCACACAGAAACACCACAGATAGTTCACGTGGGAATCCGATTAATCTCGGTATGTGTGTGCGAGCGTGTGCGTGTATGTGTATCTGTCTATGTGTGCGTCTGTTCGTGGGCAAAGAGAAACGCCATTAACCCCCTGTTTGATCCACCAGCCGCCAACACCCACACTCATTTCAACTAGACATTTCAAGGGACCACACTGAATTTGCCTGCGTACCCTCCTTGTCACCCCCTCTCTCTCTCCCTTTCCAGTTGAATGTGTCTCTAATGAGTTATCAGACTCTCCAGTGTAGCGTGATGATGATGGTTTTGGGGGGGTGGGGTTAAAGTGGCTGAGGTGACAACTTCACATCTGAAGAGAACACTCTTACAGTACTGAGCGATTTCCCCTTTAAGTCAAAATTGGCTATATTGTAAAAATGTGTGTGCTTTTTGGTCTTAATTTAAGGTTAGGGTTGGGCATTAGGGTTAGCAGTGTGGTTAATGTTAGGGTTAGGGTTGCACATTTTGGGGAATATTCAGAGGTGGAAACTTTCCTTGGGGATTAACGGAAATATATGCAAATTAATATTAATACCATTTAAATGTAGATGTTTTTTATATATATTTACCATATCATATGGAGACAAACATAAACCTTATCATAAGTAGACATAATTGCAAATGATTAAATCCTTCCAAAAACTATTTAGTTTACGAATTGAACTTTAATTAAATGAGTTGACTCTTCATATGGGATGATTTCACTGGACAACAAAAGAAAGGGATATTGAATGATCCCCAATGATCCATCGCATCTCCCAAAAACGTTTACAACATACATCTGTAATATGATAACCAAAGCTTTAGTTTCTAGACTATCTTCCTCTGAGGCTTCAATGTCTTCTCCCTGGACCTCCTCAATGTCCACCTCTTGAACATCAGACTCTTGAGGCCTCATCTTCACTGTCACTTTCCAACCTTGTTGAGGATGGCTCGTTGTCAGGCTCAAAAAGCCTCAAATTTGCCCAGATGGCCACCAATTTTTCAAACCTATTGGTCAGCCTGTTGCGTGCTTGGGTGTGTGTGTTCCCAAACAAGGACCAGTTGCGCTCTGATGCGGCTGATGTTGGTGGGATTTGGAGGATGGAGGCAACAGGGGAAAGAGCCTCAGATCCACAAAGTCCCTTCTACCAGGTGGCTGATGAGATATGTTGGCACGACTGCCATATTGCATCTCCATGCCAAAGCCCTTGCTTGGAAGTGTACTTCGCCAGACTGCCAAGAACCTTACCCTCATCTAGGCCAAGGTGGCGAGACACGGTAGTGATGACACCATAGACCTTGTTGATCTCTACACCAAACAGGATGCTCTTGCCAGCATACTTGGGCCTTCAGCTCATCTGCATTGAAGAGACCGGTGTGTCTGTGCTCTTGTAGAATACTGGTTGAGGGGTGGAGATGATATAGTTAATTATTCATTGCCCACAAACATTTGACCACCCATCAGAGATGATTACAATACTGTCTGCTTTCTCTATGATTTGCTTGACATTCACTTGAACTCTGTTGAACTCTGCATCCAGCAAATGAGTAGATAAAGCATGTCTGGTTGGAAGGGTGAATGCTGGACGAAGAACATTCAGAAATCTCTTCCAATACACATTGCCTGTGAGCATCAGATGTGAACCAGTTGCGTACTCAGTTCGAGTAAGACATTCATCAGCATTTCTCTGACTACGTTCCTCCATTGAGTCAAAAAAAACTTCTGAATCCAGGAGGACTGTGAGCTGTTGCTATCGATAAGGTGTCTGATTCATCATTTTCACCTCGAATTAGAAGTAGAGGGACTTTTGTCAGAGGTTGCTTGTTGTAAACGCTGAGGGAACTTTAGGCACTCGGCCAGATGATTCTGCATCTTTGTTGCATTCTTCACATATGATTTGGCATAGTATTTGCAAAAGTACACAGCTTTTCCTTCTACATTAGCTGCAGTGAAATGTCTTCACACATCAGATAGTGCCCGTGGCATTTTCCTGTAAAAATTAGAAAAAATTAGTTAAAAAAAATATAAAATACAATTTCATGTACAGATAAATAGTTAAGCAGTTAGATTAAACAACTCCTTTGTGCGATAAATGTGTTAAAATGAAACATGTATGGAAACAGGTGAATTAACACACACACTAAAACCCACATGGTAGCAAAAACTAACTAGCAGAAATTGTTAAGTTAAAAATGATTTAAACACACTTTGCTGTAAGCTACTATTTACTAGTTAACAAAGAATCATGTAGGTCATATAAAATATATTCACCCCACCCAGTATTGTAATCAAAACTTACAAGAAAGCATGTAGTCCTTGGCTCAGACAGTGTAGTAGTGTGGGCTCAATAGCATCTCATTAGTGTGCAAGATCTTGAGAATCAGTTTCCCACAGAAAAGGTTCACTGTTATGAGCTAACGTTTTTGCAGAGGCTCCTCCAGAACAAGATTCATGACAAAAAAAAATATTCACTAATGCTAGTGGGTCATTGTCTTCAGTACATGCTCAGATGGGAGTGTATACATATGGCCACTTATTGAACAGGATGTTACCAAATGAAGACTACTGAATACAAGCTATAGTACAGGACAAGTGAGATCTGCCTAGACCCAGAGAAGACAAAGAGACTGGAGATGTGAGAAAGAAAGTGATGCAGTCCTTCCGTACCCTGGTCACACACAGCCTAAAGCATCTGAGAGTCCAGGTTTAACAGGCACATTATCAGTCTCAGTTGACTGAAACAACACAGTCTGCACGCACTCACACACACACACACACACACACACACACACACACGTCTGTCTCAGTTGACTTAAACAGCACAGTCTGCACGCGCACACACACGCACGCACTCACACACACACACACACACACACACACACACACACACACACACACACACACACACACACACACATCTGTCTCAGTTGACTGAAACAACACAGCATTATGTAGTCACACACGGACACGGGAGACTGATCAACTCAACAACCTCCCCCTGCTCCCCTCTCTCTCTCTCTCTCTCTCTCTCTCTCTCTCTCTCTCTCCTCACCCTCTCATGGTTTTTGGTGGCAGCGTCTGTGCTCATATGCCCATGTGTGTGTGCCTGTGTGTGTGTAAATGTGTATGTGTGTTGTCACCGGGCCCGGCAGCTCGGCCTCAGCCCAAAGATCCCTGGTGAGGAGTCAAACTTTCCTTAATAGCCCTGAATGAATAAAAACTAGCCTATTAAAAGGCAATCGGGAGGCAATAAGAGCTGTGAGTGGAACCAGCCGGCGAGGCGAGGCATGCCCGGGCCCAGTGCAGCCTGGGACATTGGGGCCACATTAATATCACGCCGCTGATGTCCCTCCCATGTGCACATTAGCTTGGACTGCTGGGTAATCTGTCTTGTAGGGTCTCTGGTGGCCACAGAGTGTCTTTGCCGCCTTGTTTGTGTTTGTGTGTAGACGTGTGTGTGCGCGTGCGTGGGCGCCATGCAGGACCATCACTTAAACTGACCAATTCCAGGTTTGTCATGCCACCTTGTGTGGTGTACATGTCCCTCTCTCTATAACTATGTATAGTAGGAAATTACTTCACTAGCTCTTGAATACATCAGACTAGTGATAGATGCTGATTATTTATTTGCTACATGCATTATATTATTGGCAAACACAATTTCCACACAGCCTGAGATGTTAATGTAAGTGCTATTTCATTTAACTAGGCAAGCCATTTAAGAACAAATTCTTATTTACAATGACGGCCTACCCCGGCCAAACCCTAACCTGGATGACGCTGGGCCAATTGTGCGCCGCCCTATGGGACTCCCAATCACAGCCGGTTGTGATACAGACTGGAATCGAACCAGGGTCTGTAGTGACGCCTCTAGCACTGAGATACAGTGCCTTAGACCGCTGTGCCACTTGTGAGCCCACTATACATACGCGAACGCTACTATACATACGCCAACTCAACAAGTAGGGTTTTAATACAAACCCAGCTATAGCACATTTGGTTCCCTGACAGTTGTGGGAACGTAATATTTTGGTTTCCCATTGGTTCTGGGAACGAAGCCAATAGTTTCCTGACCGGTAACGTTTTTAAACGTTCTGAGAACGGAAGTGATTATTTTGCCTGTTCTAGGAACATACATTTTTAGGTTGCAGGGAGGTTCTAAGAACGTTTTACTATGGTTCCCTGAGAACATTTTTCAGTAAAATGTTGAATAAAATTGTTAGTTTAGGTTAACTGCTTTGAGCTCAGATAGGACACTTGGAAATTAATTTGCTTAGGTATTAATCATGCAAACCCATTTCTGTTTTTATTCTGGCACTTCGTCAGTGAGATTCAAACCTTTGAACTTCTGCTCTTTATCCATAGAATTAGTACACTGCGCCACCAGGATGGCAGGCAGGTCACCTGTAATAAAAGTCAGTATTTGGTGTCCATCCATGTCTGAGGACGTTGGAAGATGATGTGGAAACTGACCTCTAGGGGCAACAGTGAGTAATGGAGTCCAGGTGAGTCCGGTGAAGCGCTGGTGCGACTAACGATGGTGACAGGTGTGTGTAATGATTAGACGTCGGCTGAGGGGTGACGTGGGAGCCTGTCGAGCTGGCCTAGGCGTGACGTGGGAGCCTGTCGAGCCAACCGAGGCTTATGAGCCTCTCGAGCCAGCTGAGGCATGGGAGCCTGACAAGCCAGCTGAGGCATGGGAGCCTGACAAGCCAGCTGAGGCATCCCCGGTTGCTTCGGCAGCGGGACCCAACATCTCCAACAAAAACAAAAAAAACTCCCTGATGCTTCCAATTGTGGTGTCTGCATTCTGTAACGATTCCGTAACTACAGACGCTGGGAGACGGGTAGCAAGTATAGGGTGAGGATTTAAGAATAAATAGACATGAAACTAAACAAGAACAGTGTCTGGACAAGAGAAACAAAACAGCATCAATTCAGATATGGGAATGAAACTACGGGAGTGACAAATAGAGGGGAGGCAATCGATGACGTGATGGAGTCCAGGTGAGTCCGATGAAGCACTGGCGCGCGTAATGATGGTGACAGGTGTGCGTAATGATGAGCAGCCTGGCAACCTCGAGCGCCAGAGAGGGGGAGCGGCGGCAGATGTGACAATCTAATTCTGACGTGAGACTATGAGAGTTTGTAAAGGATGGGTCTAGCATACCATGTTTTTTTTAAATCATACAAAGCTGTTTGTTTTAGTCGATTCAAACAGACCCCATTTCAAAGGAAACAAGCACTCAACAAGCACACACCTGAACAAACTTAACAAGATAGAGGCTATAGAGAGTTTGTTGGTGCTAATAACAGAATGTGTATGTTTTTCAAATAACAGTCTTATAACGTTATTTAAACGTTACTAATGTTTTCTTGTAGTTTTAATGGAAAGTGTTCTGAGGACATTACTTTAAACAGAACCATGAGGAAACCTGTATGAAACGATATGCTGAATTACTGAAACCACCTCAAATTGGTTCTCAGATGGTTATGTGCTAGCTGGGTATCCTGCACGATTCTCAGAACTTCGTGGGAAAGATGTTTGCAAAATAACCATAGGACAACCACACTCTCACCAAGCTCTAAGAAACATATGGTTCTCAAAATGTTATGTGCTAGCTGGGTAGCGCCTAGGTAGCTTTTTTGTTTGTTTGTTTAGTGATATACTCAAGTTGACCCCCCCCGACACACACACACACACCTAGTGCACAGGATAAATATTCCCCCAAGCAATGTGTCTGGGGTGTAATTTACAAAATCAACCTGACGGAAATTAACAGCTGGCTTTCCTCCTCAGCAATAGCGATTTACCCTGAACACCAGCAAACAACGAAAAACAACCACACACACACCTAACTCTTATATGTAGTGATAAGCTCTGCAGACAAAAAGTTCCATTTGGCTGCAGAAACACACACTATAGAGCAGGGGTGGGCAACTCCAGTCCTCGGGGGCCTGATTTGGTGTCCCACTTTTTCTCCATCCCTAGCAAACCCAGCTCATTAATCAAATTGCATTCTAAACTGAAGATCATGATTAGGTGATTATTGGGGTCAGGTGTGTTAGCTGGGGCAAAACTCTGACACCAATCAGGCCCCCGAGGACTGGAATTGCCCACCCCTGCTGTAGAGGCTCTTTGAGTGTGTTGGGGGGAATTTGGATGGAAATCAGACGTGTGTGTGTGTGTGTGTGTGTGTGTGTGTGTGTGTGTGTGTGTGTGTGTGTGTGTGTGTGTGTGTGTGTGTGTGTGTGTGTGTTCAAAGGGAGTAGTGATGGTGTGTTTCCTGGGTCATTTCCACTGTGTGGTCCAAAGCAGAGAGACATGAGACAAGGCCTGCATCGTTAGACTGGACCAGCAGGCATTCATGTAATATCAGACTGGGATGGAGATGAAGAGAGGAGCCTGCCATCATGGAGGGAGGGATGGAGGGAGGCGGGATCGAATCGGAGGCCCATACTGAATGTTGTGTCTAGGAATTGTCTTAGAGATGGGGCTTCGGTTTACAGAGATCGAACTGTATATTGTCTTGAAGGTGCACTGGATTCTATCGAAACAAGTAGATACCTCATGACATTACTGTCAACGTTGTCTCCTCTCCTTCTCTCCAGGTTCCAGCCGTTCTCTAAGGCCCATCAGAACAGGAGTTATGAGAGGATGCTCCACACCTCCTCTTCCTTCCAGCCTGTCCCCTACGGGACCAAACACTTCAGAGAGGAACACCAGGAGAACCTGCAGGGGAAACAGGTACCAATGTTGTTTTCTTTGTGCGTGTGTTTTCCCGCCGGGAATTCCTGTTCCTCTCACATCATCCTCTGTGCATTGTGTATGATTCAACCTTTTTTGTTGTTGGACATACCGCTATCTTTTTGACTATGTTGTTATTTGAGATATGAGTCCGTTCAATACCTGAAGACACACACAGCCTCAGTTTAAGGAACAACACTCTCTTTTACACATGGAGAGCACTCTAACACAACCTCCCAACTTCAGCTATACACATTTGTCAAACCTGACAGCAATTTAATAAATCCATGCACTCTCTCACGCGCAAATGCGCACGCACGCACGCACACCACACACACACACACAATCACCCTGGCCACAGTCAAATTCCAACCCCCCCCCCACACACACACACACACACCTGCGGGGATGCATACGTAAATGAGTGGGCTGTGGCAGCAGCAGTGTGGTCGGCCCCCGGCCCCAGGCATTAGGTAATTGAGTGTGTCTTTGCTCAAGGCCTTTCATGGATCAGGGTTTTTTATTAGCTCTGTTCCCAGCAGCCACAGCCCCGCAGCGCACACACACACACACACACACACACACACACACACACACACACACACCAATTGCCTGGAAACGAGGCAAATGAGAGAACACTTTGCCCAGAATGAGATAAACAAGGCGGCACGCCACAGGGTCTCCCGCCGCTGACGGCAGGGGCAGGATATGTCGCGTGTCTCAGCAACACTGGACACTTTGCAAGGGGGATGTGTGTGTTGAGATGTGTCAAGCAGGGTTTCCGTCATGAAAATGTTGCGCCGGACATTTGACCGGCAACATTTTAATTTACCAGACATTTGAGAAATTTACCGGACCCATAATGCATTGGGTGCGTAACCTGATTAGGGCGTCTACCCACGCTGCTCAGTGACAGAAATCACAATCACATGTAGATTATGGTAATTCATATTAACAGAACATGCAAGTCTAGGATGAAACTATGTATGTCCTTCTTACCGAATTCCAATGTGCACTTTGATGATGTTAGATTCACTTTCCACATTTACTTTATGAGTAACGAACAGCAAATCCCAAGCCTATATCAATCTACTATCCCCCATAGTAGAAAAGTTAACCTATTATATTGGTCAGCTTGTCGAGAAAAAATGGCCTATACCAAACAGACTCTGGGACATTTGTGGAACAATCGATCCAAAATGCGTACAACCAATAGAAACAGGCTACAGTAAATAACAAAGTTAAACAGCAATGATTCTGATGCAACAGATCAGAACATTTAGCTTAAAATGTTGCAAAAGGATTATTTCTTCACATTATAAGCGCAGCAATGCGCACCATACCGTAGGTACCGTAGGCACCGTATCCTAGCCGAATGTTTGTTTCATAATACATTTAGCGGGAAAACACCATTGTCTAAATGAGACATTTAGAAAGAGGGGAAATCTAAAGATGCAAGAACTATGGATTGCTAATATGACTAGGAGTGTGCCTTTTGGCTACTGGACACTGAAGGAAAGTTGATCTCTGATCTCTCTTTTGACGAACATATCAAGACTGTTTCAAGGACAGCTTTTTTCCATCTACGTAACACTGCAAAAATCTGAAACTTTCCAAAAATTATGCAGAAAAATGAATCCATGCTTTTGTTACTTCTAGATTAGTCTACTGCAATGGTCTACTTTCCGGCTACCCGGATAAAGCACTAAATAAACTTCAGTTAGTGCTAAATACGGCTGCTAGAATCCTGACTAGAACCCCAAAATTTGATCATATTACTCCAGTGCTAGCCTCCCTACACTGGCTTCCTATCGAGGCAAGGGCTGATTTCAAGGTTTTACTGCCTACGAAGCATTACATGGGCTTGCTCCTACCTATCTCTCTGATTTGGTCCTGCCGTACATACCTACACGTACGCTACGGTCACAAGACACAGGCCTCCTAATTGTCCCTAGAATTTCTAAGCAAACAGCTGGAGGCAGGGCTTTCTCCTATAGAGCTTTATGGAATGGTCTGGCTACCCATGTGAGAGACGCAAACTCGGTCTCAACCTTTAAGTCTTTACTGAAGACTCATCTCTTCAGTGGGTCATATGATTGAGTGTAGTCTGACCCAGGAGTGTGAAGGTGAACGGAAATGTTCTGGAGCAACGAACCGCCCTTGCTGTCTCTGCCTGGCCGGTTCCCCTCTTTCCACTGGAATTCTCTGCCTCTTACCCTATTACAGGGGCTGAGTCACTGGTTTACTGGTGCTCTTTCATGCCGTCCCTAGGAGGGGTGCGTCACTTGAGTGGGTTGAGTCACTGATGTGATCTTCCTGTCTGGGTTGGCGCCCTCCCTTGGGTTGTGCCGTGGCGGAGATCTTTGTGGGCTATACTCGGCCTTGTCTCAGGATGGTAAGTTGGTGGTTGAAGATATCCCTCTAGTGGTATGGGGGCTGTGCTTTGGCAAAGTGGGTGGGGTTATATCCTTCCTGTTTGGCCCTGTCCGGGGGTATCATCGGATGGGGCCACAGTGCCTCCTGACCCTCCTGTCTCAGCCTCCAGTAATTATGCTGCAGTAGTTTATGTGTCGGGGGGCTAGGGTCAGTTTGTTATATCTGGAGTACTTCTCCTGTCTTATCCGGTGTCCTGTGTGAATTTAACTATGCTCTCTCTAATTCTCTCTTTCTTTCTCTCTCTCGGAGGACCTGAGCCCTAGGACCATGCCTCAGGACTGCCTGGCATGATGACTCCTTGCTGTCCCCAGTCCACCTGGCCGTGCTGCTGCTCCAGTTTCAACTGTTCTGCCTGCGGCTATGGAATCCTGACCTGTTCACCGGACGTGCTACCTGTCGCAGACCTATTATTTGACCATGCTGGTCATTTATGAACATTTGAACATCTTGGCCATGTTCTGTTATAATCTCCACTAGGCACAGCCAGAAGAGTACTGGCCACCCCTCATAGCCTGGTTCCTCTCTAGGTTTCTTCCTAGGTTTTGTCCTTTCTAGGGAGTTTTTCCTAGCCACCGTGCATCTACACCTGCTTGCTGTTTGGGGTTTTAGGCTGGGTTTCTGTACAGCACTTTGAGATATCAGCTGATGTACGAAGGGCTATATAAATACATTTGATTTGAATACATTTGAATTTGATTTGATAACCAATAGAAGTTGAGAGAGAGGCTACTGGTTATAATTGCCTCCACGGATACGGTCGGACTTTGACTAGGCTACTTTGAAGCAACATAAAACATGCCTCACAATATGTAGTAAAACACTCAGGTTTCAAACAATTAAGTAGCTACGGTATATGTTTTCAAAATGCATTCTGCCTCCAGCTCATTGCAAATTGGTGTGTGACGTACTGATGAAGCCTTCCTTCCATTGCCTATGCGTTTGAATGGCGAATGGGAAGCGCGCTTCAATTACCAGTTGAGAAATAGGCCTAGAAATCGTAGCTCTTTTTTAATCGTGGCCGTCCAAACTTTTTTTTAACACACGATTGCACTTCGAATTGTTGCGCAGTGATTGGGCTTATTAAAGCGCTGTCTGACAGATTGTCGACTCAAAGGCTCTGGACCTGTATGCTGTGCGTTTGTGATAAATACGATACATAACGAATATACACACGCCAATATAATTCCACTAAATGATGCAAATGAACCCATAGACCAATAAGCACGACCGGCCAAATGTATTTACACACAACTGGTACTTCCATCAATTAATAGGCTTAAAAGCAAAAGGGATTTATTTTTATTCTCATGGATAATCAATCAAATTGATTTAGAAACCCCTTTTTAAGTTAGCAGTGCTTATACAGAAACCAAGCCTGAAACCCCAGAGAGCAAGCAATGCAGCTATTTTAGCACGGTGACTAGGTTAAACTCTAGAGAGGCTGGAACCTAGAAAGAAACCTAGAGAGGAACCAGGCTCTGAGGGGTGGCCAGTCCTCTTCTGGCTGTGCCTGGTGGAGATTAGAAACCTAGAGAGGAACCAGGCTCTGAGGGGTGGCCAGTCCTCTTCTGGCTGTGCCAGGTGAAGATTAGAAACCTAGAGAGGAACCAGGCTCTGAGGGGTGGCCAGTCCTCTTCTGGCTGTGCCGGGTGAAGATTAGAAACCTAGAGAGGAACCAGGCTCTGAGGGGTGGCCAGTCCTCTCCTGGCTGTGCCTGGTGGAGATTAGAAACCTAGAGAGGAACCAGGCTCTGAGGGGTGGCCAGTCCTCTTCTGGCTGTGCCGGGTGGAGATTAGAAACCTAGAGAGGAACCAGGCTCTGAGGGGTGGCCAGTCCTCTCCTGGCTGTGCCTGGTGGAGATTAGAAACCTAGAGAGGAACCAGGCTCTGAGGGGTGGCCAGTCCTCTTCTGGCTGTGCCGGGTGGAGATTAGAAACCTAGAGAGGAACCAGGCTCTGAGGGGTGGCCAGTCCTCTTCTGGCTGTGCCGGGTGAAGATTAGAAACCTAGAGAGGAACCAGGCTCTGAGGGGTGGCCAGTCCTCTTCTGGCCGTGCCGGGTGAAGATTAGAAACCTAGAGAGGAACCAGGCTCTGAGGGGTGGCCAGTCCTCTTCTGGCTGTGCCGGGTGAAGATTAGAAACCTAGAGAGGAACCAGGCTCTGAGGGGTGGCCAGTCCTCTTCTGGCTGTGCCGGGTGAAGATTAGAAACCTAGAGAGGAACCAGGCTCTGAGGGGTGGCCAGTCCTCTTCTGGCCGTGCCGGGTGAAGATTATAAGAGTACATGGCCAGTAAGGCCAGATGGTTCTTCAAGATGTTCAAACGTTCATAGATGACCTGCAGGGTCAAATAATAATCACAGTGGTTATAGAGGGTACAGCAAGTCAGGAGTAAATGTCAGTTGTGTGAGTGAGTGAGTGAGTGAGTGAGTGAGTGAGTGAGTGAGTGAGTGAGTGAGAGAGAGAGAGAGAGAGAGAGAGAGAGAGAGAGAGAGAGAGAGAGAGAGAGAGAGAGAGAGAGAGAGAGAGAGAGAGAGAGAGAGAGAGAGAGACTAAACAGCAGGTCTGGGACAAGGTAGCATGACTGATGAACAGGTCAGGGTTCCATAGCCGCAGGCAGAACAGCAGAAACTGGATCATCAGCACGACCAGATGGACTGGGGATGGGGACAGCCAGGAGTAGTCAGGCCAGGTAGCCCTGAGGCATGTTCCTAAGCCTCAGGTCTTCCGGGAGGGAGTGAGAGAGAGATGGGAGAATTAGAGGGAGCATACCTAAGATCACACGGAACACCAGATAAGACAGGAGAATTACACCAGATATGACAGACTGACCCTACACCTCTGGCAGACTATTGCAGCATAGATGCTAGAGACCGAGACAGGGGGGTCAGGGGACACTGTGGCCCCGTCCAAAGTTACCCCCGGACAGGGCCAACCAGGCAGAATATAACCTCACCCACTTTGCCAAAGCACAGCCTCCACACCACCAAAGGGATTTCAACAGAATATAGCCCACGAAGATCTCCCCCACCGCATGAGCCCGAGGACAGAAAGGCAGTGACTCAACCAGGTCGAGTATAGCGAAAAGCCTGGCACGACGTGATACACACCTCCTAGGGACGGCATGGGAGAGCGCGAGCAAGCAAGTGACTCAGCCCCTGTTATAGGGTCAGAGGCAGAAATCCCAGTGGAGCGAGGCGAGCCGGCCAGGCAGAGACAGCAAGGGTGGTTTGTCACTCCAGTGCCTTGCCGTTCACCTTCACACTCCTCAATCGTATCTAAAGCGGGATGGCGGGCAGGCCTCTGCACTCTCGTTATGAATGTGTGAGAGCAACTGGTGGCAAAAGAGCTGAGCACAGAACTCAGAGATATACTGCAGTAGGTAACTTCCATTGTAAACCACATCAAACCACATCCACTGCACACACCTGTTCACAAAACTATATGGGATCAAAGCATACCGACGTTCTATTTCACTCCGAGGCTTGGTGGTTATCGAGGGGGAGTGTTGGAAAGATTCTTTGCATTGAGAGAGGAACTGTTGTCATTCACAATGGATGAAAAAAAAAACAGACTTGGTTGAATTTCTGTGTAATGGAAAGAAAATGTCTGTTTGCCTATGTAACAGACATATTTGGGAAACTAGACGAGCTGCATGCATGGGAAATCCAAAAACATTCTACAGATGAGTGACCGAATCAGTGGATTGAGAGGAAAGAATTATTTCACGACTCTGACGAGCCCGAGGCGGAGGATATCAACATACTGCTGGCTGGTTATACGATGTACCGGCAGGATAGAACAGCGGCGGCTGGTAAGACAAGGGGTGGCACGGAGGTCTATGTATTTTTGTAAACAACAGCTGGTGCACAGTATCTAAGGAAGTCTCGAGCTACTGCTCGCCTGAGGTAGAGTTTAAGCAAACAAGAAAACTCTCACCCATCGATGGGGATGCAGTAGAGCAGGTTGAGAGCTTCAAGTTCCTTGGTGTCCACATCACCAACAAACTAACATGGTCCAAGCACACCATGACAGTCGTGAAGCGGGCCCGACAAAACCTATCCCCCCTCAGGAGACTGAAAATATTTGGCATGGGTCCTCATATCCTCAAAAGGTTCTACAGCTGCACCATCGAGAGCATCCTGACTGGTTGCATCACTGCCTGGTATGACAATTGCTCAACCTCTGACCGCAAGGCACTACAGAGGGTAGTGCGAACAACCCAGTGCATCACTGGGGCCAAGCTTCCTGCCATCCAGGAACCAGGCGGTATCAGAGGAAGGCCCTAAAAATTGTCAAAGACTCCAGCCATCCTAGTCATAGACTGTTCTCTCTGCTACCACACGGCAAGCGGTACTGGAGTGCCAAGTCGAGGTCCAGGAGGCTTCTAAACAGCTTATACCCCCAATCCATAAGACTCCTGAACATCTAGTCAACTGGCTACCCAGACTATTCGCATTGCCCCTCCCCTCTCCACACCACTGCCACTCTCTATTGTCATCTATGCATAGTCACTTTAATTAATTAACTCTACCTACATGTACATACTACCTCAACTAACCGGTGCCCCTTGACTCTGTACCGGCACCCCCCTGTATACAGTTGAAGTCGGAAATGTACATACACCTTAGCCAAATACATTTAAACTCAGTTTTTCACAATTCCTGAAATGTAATCCTAATAAAAATTCCCTGTCTTAGGTCAGTTAGGATCACCACCTTATTTTAAGAATGTGAAATGTCAGAATAATAGTAGAGAGAATGAATTATTTCAGCTTGTATTTCTTTCATCACATTCCCAGTGGGTCAGAAGTTCACATACACTCAATTAGTATTTGGTAGCATTGCCTATAAATTGTTTAACTTGGGTCAAACGTGTCTGGTAGCCTTCCACAAGCTTCCCACAATAAGTTGGGTGAATTTTGGCCCATTCCTCCTGACAGAGCTGGTGTAACTGAGTCAGGTTTGTAGGCCTCCTTGCTCACACATGCTTTTTCAGTTCTGCCCACAAATTTTCTATGGGATTGAGGTCAAGGCTTTGTGATGGCCACTCCAATACCTTGACTTTGTTGTCCTTAAACGATTTTGCCACAACTTTGGAAGTATGCTTGGGGTCATTTGCGACCAAGCTTTAACTTCCTGACTGATGTCTTGAGATGTTGCTTCAATATATCCCCATAATTTCCCTACCTCATGATGCCATTTATTTTATGAAGTGCACCAGTCCCTCCTGCAGCAAAGCACCCCCACAACATGATGCTGCCACCCCGTGCTTCACGGTTGGGATGGTGTTCTTCGGCTTGCAAGCCTTCCCCTTTTTCCTCCAAACACAATGATGGTCATTATGGCCAAACAGTTTTATTTTTGTTTCATCAGACCAGAGGACATTTCTCCAAAAAGTACGATCTTTGTCCCCATGTGCAGTTGCAAACTGTAGTCTGGCTTTTTTATGGCGGTTTTGGAGCAGTGGCTTCTTCCTTGCTGAGTGGCCTCTCAGGTTATGTCGATGTTGTACTCGTTTAATGTGGATATAGATATTTTTGTACCTGTTTCCTCCAGCATCTTCACAAGGTCCTTTGCTGTTGCTCTGGGATTGATTTGCACTTCGCACCAAAGTACGTTCATCTCTAGGAGACAGAACGCGTCTCCTTCCTGAGCGGTATGACGGCTGCGTGGTCCCAAGGTGTTTATACTTGCATACTATTGTTTGCACAGATGAACGTGGTACCTTCAGGCGTTTGGAAATTGCTCCCAAGGATGAACCAGACTTGTGGAGGTCTACAATTTTTTTTCTGAGGTCTTGGCTGATTTCTTTTGATTTTCCAATGGTGTTAAGCAAAGAGGCACTGAGTTTGAAGGTAGGCCTTGACATACATCCACAGGTACACCTCCAATTATCAAATTATATCAATTAGCCTATTAGAAGTTTCTTAAGCTATGACATCATTTTCTGGAATTTTCCAAGCTGTTTAAAGGCACAGTCAACTTAGTGTATGTAAACTTCTGACCCACTGGAATTGTGATACAGTGAATTATAAGTGAAATAACCTGTCTGTAAACAATTGTTGGAGAAATTACTTGTCATGCACAAAGTAGATGTCCTAAACAACTTGCCAAAACTATAGTTTGTTAACCAAACATTTGTGGAGTGGTTGAAAAACGAGTTTTAATGACTCCAACCTAAGTGTATGTAAACTTCTGACTTCAACTGTATATTGTTATTTTTTTACTGCTCCTCTTTAATTACTTGTTACTTTTATCTCTTATTCTTATCCATATTTTTTTAAACTGCACTATCGGTTCGGGGCTTGTAAGTAAGCATTTCATTGCAAGGTCTGCACCTGTTGTATTCAGCGCATGTGACTAATACAATTTGATTTGATTTATTGGAGAGAGAGTCTTTCAAAAGCCAACAATGCCCCCTTTCCCTCGGCTGTGCATGTTTCTAACAGAAAACAGCATCAGTACGTGTCCCACACGAGTGATGACTGCTCACCTTCAGCGCTTGGAAGAGGACTTTGGGGCCTACTTCCCAATCCCCTCGGCTGTGATCCTGGATCAGTTGACATGCCAGTAAGTGAAATCGAACAGCTGATCGAGCTGTCATGTGACCGAAAATCTGCAGACAACGCATTCCCGGGTCACTACGGAGGAGTTTTGGGAATAAATACCCTGCCATCTCCCTCTGAACTTTAATGCCGCTTTCAAAACAACTAGGACCTGGGCGCTCGGAAAACTCTGACTTCCGACTTCAGTGCGTTCAAGACAACTGGGGGAAAAAACAGGCTCTGACTGGGAAAAATGGTTTTGAACGTTCATCCAACTCGGAATTCCTTTCTAGAGCTCCATAGACCCACATTAAAAGTATCTGATGGTGAGTTGAGAAGAGAATCAGAATGTTTTTCGATTGACTGCCATAGCCCCCGTATTTAAAAAAACAACATTAATTACATGATTATTTTCACGTGGTTGGTGTCGCGCGAACTGTCCGATATCAAAATGGGGTCGTGGGCCAAAAAGTTTGGTAACAATCACCTGGTGTAGGTTAAAAGGCATTTTGGGAATATGTTTTGATGTGGGTGTATTTTATGGTTCAGGGGACTGGTCTATTTCTCTCTCACTCCCTGTCTCTCTCTCTGTCTCTCTCTCTGTCACTCTGTCTCTCTCTCACTCTGTCTCTCTCTCTCTCTGTCTCTCTCACTCTGTCTCTCTCTGTCCTCTCTGTCTCTCCCACTCTGTCTCTCTCTCTCTCTCTCTCTCTGTCTCTCTCTCACTCTGTCCTCTCTCTGTCTCTCTCTCTCTCACTCTGTCCTCTCTGTCTCTCTCTGTCTCTCTCTCTCTCTCTCTATCTCTCTGTCTCTCTCTCTGTCTCTCTCTCTCTCTCTGTCTCTCTCACTCTGTCTCTCTCTCTCTCTGTCTCTCTCTCTCTCTGTCTCTCTCTCTCTCTCTCTATCTCTCTGTCTCTCTCTCTCTATCTCTCTGTCTCTCTCTCTCTCTCTCTCTCTCTCACTCTGTCTCTCTGTCCTCTGTCTCTCCCACTCTCTCTGTCTCTCTCTCTCTCTCTCTCTCTATCTCTCTGTCTCTCTCTCTCTCTCTCTCTCTGTCTCTCTCACTCTGTCTCTCTCTGTCCTCTCTGTCTCTCCCACTCTCTCTCTCTCTGTCTCTCTCTCACTCTGTCCTCTCTCTCTCTCTCTCTCTCTCTCTGTCTCTCTCTCACTCTGTCCTCTCTCTCTCTCTCTCTCTCTCTCTCTCTCTCTCTCTCTCTCTCTCACTCTGTCCTCTCTGTCTCTCTCTGTCTCTCTCTCTCACTCTGTCTCTCTCTCTGTCCTCTCTGTCTCTCTCTCTCTCTGTTTCTCTCTTTCTCTCTCTATCTCAATTCAATTAAATTGCCTTTATTGGCATGGGAAACATGTTTACATTGCCAAAGCAAGTGAAATGGATAAACACAAGTGAAATAAACAATATTCTCTCTCTCTATCTCCCTCTCGCTCGGTCTGTTCTCTCTAACTTTAGAGGTGACTGGGGGAGTGTGTGTTTCTGTTTGTTGTTTTGTCGTTGTTGTTGTTATTGTGAGCCCACAGGCTGGCCCGATCAGTTAGCCTGCTGGAGAGCTAGCACCCCACCGCTGATTAACACACACTAACACACGGGATGGAGGAGACGCAGCGCTTTGACTGGATCAGGGAGCACACACACGCGGACACACACACGCGGACACGCACACGCGGACACGCATGCACACGCTGACACGCATGCACACGCGGACACGCATGCACACGCGGACACGCATGCACACGCGGACACGCATGCACACGCGGACACACACGCGGACACGCACGCACACGCGGACACACACGCATGCACACGCGGACACGCACGCACACGCGGACACGCACGCACACAGTTTTTGAATTCAGACTTTTTTTTTTAGGTTTGTAAGTGAGCACAACCACAGACCACTGTTCCGACAGACTGCGTTTGTTGTGAATGTGACCACATAGCTGGCTACTTGGAGGTCTAGCTTGTAATATTCTAGTCACACTGTCTCTTCAGTTGTGTTGCAACGAAATCCTGTTTCCCCAAAAACACAGGTAGAATCATGGTAAGTACTCAATATGAATGTACAGACAGTGTATGACTCAACTGAACATACAGTATGAAGCTATCATAGAAACACATGGCTCACACTTGTCCGTTTGGTCTGGCCATTGGAGGCCTACTCTGGTCAGATTGTGTTCTCTGGTACTCTCTGAGGAAAACTCAACAGTCCTATTTCACCCAGACAGAGGAAGTGAAGATACCACTCACAGTTTAATCAGAAACCACCAAGTCATTACCTCACTCCAGTCTGCCTCTACTTCTACCTCTTATGGAAAAGGGCTTTTTTTGACTCCTTCATTTCTCAGCAGGGAAGCTTTTTTCCCATGATGATGATGATCCCAAGCTGGGAAACATAAATTGATTCTAAAGAGGAAATTAGATGGTGCTTATTACACTGTCTAACTAGTAATCCTCTGTCATTCGTCTGGCGTGTGATGAATGTCCTTCTTTTTGCCTACCTCTCCTGCTTACCAATGAGGTGGCGTCAGAGAGAGCCTGCGCGCACACACACACACACACACAGTGATGCTTTCATACACACAGTGAAACAGACACTCGCACGCACACACACACACACCTACCTGGCTGTCTAATGAATCTCTATCGGCCTGCGCTCCTCTCCCATTGACTGAGGAGAAGATAATGATGGATATGGTGATTTTCAAGTGCATTTCTGATTAAATTATACCCATTTTTCTATTCTCTCTCTCTCGCTCTCTCTTTATTCTTACTACCTCTTCTCTCTGTGTGATGTGTGTGTGTGTGTGTGTGTGTGTGTGTGTGTGTGCTTGCACGTGCGTGCATGCATTCGCACGTCTCTCTTTGTGTGTGTATTTGTGCATGTGTGTGACACACACACACAAACCTCGATCAGTGTTATTTCCCCAGATTAGCATGCGTTAACCCAGGGAGCAGGCAGGCAGGGTGATTTATCTGAATGCAGCAGGATTACAGCAGATCCACTGTGGCTCTGTCTACAGTATCTCTGATACATGGCTAGTGACCTTTACACCTACACATTATACAGCACTCACCCCACTAACTCAGACCACAAATTCACCCTACTAACTCACCTTACTAACTCACCCTAATAACTCACAGTACTAACTCACCCTACTAACTCACCCCACTAACTCACCCCACAAACTCACCTTACTAACTCAACCTACTAACTCACAGTACTAACTCACCCTACTAACTCACCTTACTAACTCATATCATTAACTCACCCTACTAACTCACCCCACTAACTCATACCACTAAATCACCCCACTAACTCATACCACTAAATCACCCCACTAACTCACCCCACTAACTCAACTGTTCTGAGAGCAACCAGGGCTGAGGAAATGACCCTGTTGGATTGAAGCTACTCTTTTGTTGGGCTCTCTTTTTTTAACATAGGTGTAGTTTGCCTAGGCTGACTGAAGCCGATTCTTCAAAATAAAACCGATTTCTATTTGGTATTTCTATGTGGACGAACCCATTTGAACTCATTCAACAGTCTTGTATAAAAGTTATTGTTATTTTAAGGGGAGCTATCCACGTACCCCAAGCCCTCCATGTTCTGCCATATATTCATTAGTTTCTGGTATCAAAAGAAAAGGAAGAGTACTTTATTGATCCATTTTCCTGACAGTCCATGAAATCTTCTACTTTTTCCCAAACCCTCCTAGTCTGGGTCAGAGAGGTTGTGTGGGTGCCATTTCTCCCATCTCTTCTCCAGTAGGATCTTCATTTGATCACTCTGTTGCAGGAGAACTTTCCTGCACTCTTCTTAGTCATTGTCTACATTGAGACCCAATCACTGGCCACTTTAATAAATAGATCACTAGTCACTTTAAACAATGTCACTTTAATGTTTACATATCTTACATTACTCATATCGCATGTATATACTATATTTTATACCATCTATTGCGCCTTGTCTATGCTGCTCGGCCATCGCTCATCCATGTATTTATATGTACATATTAAAAGGGCAACACACTCCATTAAAAGGGCAACACACTCACACAACACACTCCATTAAAAGGGCAACACACTCCATAATCTACAGACGGCACCACTGCACTCCAACAATTAAAAGGGCAACACACTCCATAATCTACAGACGGCACCACTGCACTCCAACAATTAAAAGGGCAATACACTCCATAATCTACAGACGGCACCACTGCACTCCAACAATTAAAAGGGCAACACACTCCATAATCTACAGACGGCACCACTGCACTCCAACAATTAAAAGGGCAAGACACTCCATGTCTCTGTTGCCTGCGGTGGAGGTTGCGTTGTGTGTGTGTGTGTGTGTGTGTGTGTGTGTCAGTGAGCGCAATCTCTACCCTCTCTCATGTGGCTGTCTCACTGTTGATTGCTGCTCTGCAGTGACAGCACTCAGCTCACCTAATGACCTCTCATCCCCCTGGTGATGCTAGCCATGATGATGAGGAGGAGGGTGATGATGATGATGAGGAGGATGATGATTATTTCCTGTCACCGTCAGTGAAGGTCCCCAGCTCTGTCACGTCAGGCTGCTGTCACCGATATGAGATACAGATGGAAAGTCCCCTCTCTCGCTCTCTCGCTCTCGCCATCTCTCGCTCTCTCTCTCTTTTGCTTTCTCTCTCTCTCTCTGGTAATTAGTGTGTTTGCTTACCGCGTGTGTCACCGGCAGCAAACAGAGAGCACAACCCCTGTATCAGGCTCAGAGGGCTGCTAGAGTGGACAACCTCAACCCTGGTGTCTCCCCAAATCGCCCTCACCCCTTCAGCCCTCACCAAGCCCCCCTTCCCCTTGCTCATCACTGTAACTCAGATTTCATCTTTCCTGATTCATTAGCTATTCCTGATATGTTTGCCCTCTCAGCATTAGTAGTATTTTCCCTTTTTCCCGTCTCTATCACATCATTAAAATGTATGTCTAGTATTTTCCTAAATGTATATATATTGCCGTTACAGTCCTGTATATCCCCAGCCCCATTTTTATTTTACCTTTATTTAACCAGGCAAGTCAGTTAAGAACAAATTCTTATTTTCAATGACGGCCTGGGAACAGTGGGTTAACTGCCTGTTCAGGGGCAGAACGACAGATTTGTACCTTGTCAGCTCGGGGGTTTGAACTCACAACCTTCCGGTTACTAGTCCAACGCTCTAACCACTAGGCTACCCTGCCGCCCCAAAGAGCATACTAATGAGTACCCAGCCTCATAGCACTGCTTACCCAGCCTCATACTAATGAGTACCCAGCCTCATAGCACTGCGTGCCCAGCCTCATACTAATGAGTACCCAGCCTCATAGCACTGCGTACCCAGCCTCATACTAATGAGTACCCAGCCTCATAGCACTGCGTACCCAGCCTCATAGCACTGCGTACCCAGCCTCATACCAATGCGTACCCAGCCTCATAGCACTGCGTACCCAGCCTCATACTAATGAGTACCCAGCCTCATAGCACTGCGTACCCAGCCTCATACTAATGAGTACCCAGCCTCATAGCACTGCGTACCCAGCCTCATACCAATGCGTACCCAGCCTCATAGATCCTATCCCCAGCCCAACTTCCATTCCCTGTCCGGGTCCCCCTGTCCTTGCCCCAGCCCCTGTTTCCAACCTCTAGCCCAGGCTCATATCCTACCTCTAACCCAATGCATCCCCAAGCCCAATCCCCAGCCCTCTCCCTGGCCTTTGATGTTGTGACATTAAGCTAACGGTAGCTAGCGTTCTTACCACCAGTGCTGTCTAATGGTGGACGGTGGCTAATTACAGTGTCTAATGAAGTGCACGTAGTGGGCACGTCTGGCCGCCTCTCCTCTCCTTCCCCTCGCATTAGGCTTTCATCCATCAGCCCGCTCAACTGATGCCTCTACACCACACTGCCTAGACCCACTGCCTAGTGCTAGACACAAACATTTGCACACATGCATGCGCACACAAACCCATGTGCGCTGATATAAAGACAGAAATACACGCACGCACACACATTCACACACACACAAACATAACCTGGCACATACAAATGCTCTCATATGCACACGCACAAACTTTCTCACACACACACATACACACACACACCGTTGTTAACGTTGCTTCAGTAATTGCTTGTTTTACTCCTCTATCCTTTCTAGTCCCCCTCCAACCCCACTCCTCTTGCGCCCCCCCACCCTCCCAGCCACACATTTTATTAGGGTCATAATTGTGGAGCCAGGCTCCAGGCTTGTGGCAGGACAGGACAGGACAGGACAGGACAGGGGGAAAAATGTTTCATCTGAAGATGACGATTTGCTGCGGCCTCCTCTTGTTAATTATCCTGGGCGCAATGCATCAACGTGACGTGTGTGATACACGAGCTGTGTTTAAATACCAATGATATTCATTATGAGCCATTAATAAGTAAAATAAAGTAGGCCACTGGTAAGGATGGGGAGGCGGGGAGGGGGCAGTGTGTGTATTGTGTGTGTGTGAGCTTTGGGCTGCGCTGTACACCGTATTTTACTATATACCAGCATTGATTTGAATTTACCTTCAATAACGGTATTTGAATGTTTGTTTTGTTAAATGTGATACGCCGTGTGTAACGTCCATTTTTATAGTTTACTTCTCATCTCTCTCCGCACTCTCTCTCTCCGTGCGGCTTTCCACACAGACCAAGCCACGCCCCCTGTCACTTAAGGAGCGCATTTGTTTGTTCCTCGACCATGAGACTCTTGGGTTCAGTCTGCATGGTCAATGCAGCACATACAACAATGTTGATGACAACAATGGTTTTTTCACTTTGCTAGTTCTATAATGACACTATTAGCTTGTGTTTCTTACATCAGCAAACAGCTAGTTTGTCTTTTCTTAGCAAGTTGGGCCTAAATCTAGTTAGCCACTAATGTTAATCGCTAGTTAGCTGGCTAGTTAGCTAGCTAATAAATGTACTGAGTCAGAGCAAACGTAATTAGCTATACAGCCTGATAATACCAGCGATGTTGTAGACCTAAATCAGCATGTTATTTGTGCAACAGTATATTCTAAATCAAAGAGGAATATGCAAAGCATGAATATGTTAGCTACATGAAGTAGCTAAGAGAAAATATTAAATAAAGCCAAAGATTATAGGGTCCCCTAGGAAACACTTATCAACACTTTGGTTCCTACCCTGTCACAGTAAGTCCTCCCCGGCATTTTCATTTGTTGTCAGAATGGCGGAAAACCCATTGAAATCACTTGTATGTGTTGCCACCCTTGGCTCACGCACTACTCATAAAGCAAATCTTTAAAGCAAACTTTTATTGTTAAAAAACACAATACCGTCAAATACTGTCTTTACTGTCCAATTTCTTTTAAATACCGTGGTATGATATTTTGGCCATATCGTCCAGCCCAAGTTTGTGAGCGTGCGTGTGTGAGACGGTGTCTCTGTCCCGTCCATCCCCATCCGACCCCGTCCCCAGTCCTCTCTCCAGCCTCTCCATGTACATTAGCATCCGGGCAGACGAAAGAGGGCTAATTCACCATAACGGTTTTACTGCGGCGTAAAACTCCCCTACTCCTTCATTGGCAGTGTAATAAACCATTCCCCTGACATGTTCCTTCCTTCTCTTCCCCGTATATTTATCAATTAACCCCACACGTTTCTCCATTATGTCAGCATTTCCCCCTCCAGACTTGCATACTGAGTAACCAGGCAGAGACAGGAGACGAGGAGAGGAGAGGAGGAGAGTCCAGAGGCGTTATAGCTGCCTGGTGCTTTAAAAGGGGTCCCTCTCTGACACGGGATGCAGTTTTTATACACGCAGTGATCCGCCATCAGCAGCATGTAGAATAGATATCACAGCTTTCACTGTCATATTAAAATGGGTCCATGTAAAAACAGAGCTAGCATTTGTCAATCTGTGCTGAGAATATCATCTTCATTGTGAAATTTGATCAAAAATCACTACCATATCTACCATTACCAAATATATTTTTTTAGAATGCACTTGTTTCAATTTTGTTGATATTTCAATAGGCCAGATCATCATAATATTAACATATATTTAGGCATGGTGTTTTTGCTGCAATTAAATTGTTTTAATAATTTATAGCCCTTACTCAGCACGTCACGGTAATATACTAATAGATGCGGAGAAGATTCACCCTCAACATTTATTTTCAAGGTGAAGCATTTTGTTTACTGAACAAAAGTATAAACGCAACATGCAACAATTTCAAAGATCTTACTGAGTTACAGTTCATATGAGGAAATCAGTCAAATGAAATAAATAAATAAGGCCCTAATCTATGGATTTCACATGACTGGGAATACAGATATGCAGCTGTTGTTCGATGATAACTTTAATAAATGGGACTCACAATGTGCCTCACAATGGGCCTCACACTGGGCCTCACAATGGGCCTCAGGATCTATTCAAGGTACTTCTGTGTATTCAAATTGCCATCGATAAAATGCAATTGTGTTGGTTGTCCGTATCTTTATGCCTGCCCATACCATAACCCCACCGCCACCACGAGGAACTGTTCACAACGTTGGCATCAGCAAACAGCTCGCCCACACGACACCATTACACGTGGTCTGCGGTTGTGAGGCTGGTTGGACGTACTGACAAATTCTCTAAAACAATGTTGGAGGCGGCTTATGGTAGAGAAATTAACATTACATTATCTGGCAACAGCTCTGGTGGACATTCCTGCAGACAGCATGCCAATTGCGCGCTCTCTCTTGTGTGACAAAACTGCACATTTTAGAGCGGCCTTTTATTGTCCCAAGTACAAGGTGCACCTGTGTAATGATCACACGCTGTTTAATCAGCTTCTTGAAATGCCACACCTGGATTATCTTGGGCTTTTTGTGCATATGGAACATTTCTGGAATCTTTTATTTTCCGCTAATGAAACACGGGACCAACACTTTACGTGTTGCGTTTATGTTTCTGTTCAGTGTACATAAAAGCAATTTATCCCATATCCTATGGAAATCCAAATGGCTATGTATACTATGGTACGAAATACGCAAAACTAGCTGTAGAATAACCTATGAATTCCTGAATAAAAGCAGGTTGTTGGAGGGGAAGTCATATACTTGATGTTGGAGGTATATTTATATATGGGAGATATCTCAGCCAGTGTAGATGCAAAACAGAGCCATAAGGATAAGACTAGGTGTGTTTTAATTGAGCCAGCAGGCCTGTGAGAGGGGCTATGCTCCAGTGAAGCATACGATACTAGCCTGTCTGTATCCCCTCTCCCTGGCCGGCCCTGACACACATTCTGCTGCAGCAGACACATCACTAGAACAGCAACATGACAGCCTTCATATGGACTGTGTCTATGATCAGAGTTCAGCAGAGAGAGAGGGAGAGAGACACAGAGAGAGACAGAGACACAGAGAGAGAGAGAGACAGAGAGAGAGAGAGAGGGGGAGAGAGACATAGAGAGACAGAGAGAGAGAGGGAGAGAGACAGAGGGAGAGAGGGAGAGAGACAGAAAGAGAGAGAGAGAGAGAGAGAAAATGTAGATGCTGTTTTAGTTCTAGACATGCAGGGTGTTGTGGACAGGATACTCATATGCATGCACACACGCACACACACACACGCCCATTAAATACACAAGCATGCACACACACACATATTAAGCAAGTCTATGCAGGTACACACATACACGTACACACTTCTGAACACTCAAGGAGAAAAGACAGTACATCCATGTCACAATAAACAGAAAACAAACCATGTTTCATGTATTTGCTGCGTTGCTTGCGTATTTGTTCTCTTTTAAAGCACTCATTAATTGTGTCATTTTTTTCCTGTGTCATAAGGGCACAAGATGAGAGTGTTGCTATCATTGTGGCATCCTATATTTCCCACTTTTAGATATTGCAATACATTTACTATTTACGTTAGTGATGGGGGAAAAATTGATGCGATTTACATTTCGGGATATTATTTTTGCACCTGCATGAAAACTACACAGCATGTTCTCCATCTTCTTGTTAAAAAGGGAGGCCATTTGTTTTCACCAGTTATTTCCATGACTGATCAACACTCGTTTTCTCATGGCTCTCTCTCTCTTTTCCTTCCGCAGCAGACATATGGTGAGCAATAATTATTGGAACATCGAATCGCCATAAAATCGCAGTATCAACTCACAATACTGTACATATAGAATTGTGAGAATCGTAATGCAGTAAGTATCGTGATATCCCTGGTAATTCCCAGCCTGGTAAACATTGCTGTTGTTTTAGTGTGTGACCAGAATCCTGTTGAACCTGTGTCTTCCGTAAGGTAGAGTGGAATGAGATCTGATCACACACACACACACACTGACACACGGCACTAGGGGGGAAGCAATCGCAAACACTTACAGCTGCAAATGGCCATTGTGTCATGCTAAAAGGTGTGTTGACGAATGAGGCCGCTAACCCTGGCTGAGAGAGCCCAGCGTTGGGATTAGATGGAGACGGCTGATCACATCGCCTCCGCTGCCGCCTGCTTTGCATGGGAATTGTGCATATTTAATCTGTGTGTTGCGGACGGGCGGGTAGACAGGCGTGTTGCGCCCAGACCAAGCCGTCTCTCTGTTTCTCATTACAGCGCTAACTGTCTGTCTGTGGATCTGTCCCTAATAACGCCCCAGCAACCAGCCACACATCACGGAGGGTACACTCTTAGAAAATAGGTTTCCGAAAGGGTTATTCGGCTGTCCCCATAGGAGAACCCCTTTTTGGTTCCAGGTAGAACCCTCTGTGTGAAGGGGTGTACAGTACATGGAACTCAAAAAGGTTCTACGTGGAACCAAAATGGTTCTACCTGGAACCAAAAATAGTTATTCAAAGAGTTCTCTTATGGGGACAGCCTGAAGAGCCCTTTTAGGTTCTAGATAGCACCTTTTGCTCTAACACTGTAGCTTTACCTTCAGTAGACCAGTAAAGCACGTTTGTCGATGTTGAGATCAGCTGGGATGCTCACATTGGAAAACACAGTGTTAATCTAGACCACACAGCTAACATAAAGAGTGGCCTGATTTTGTGGAGGAATTAGGCTTGTCGAAGAATTAACCAGTGATATCTTTATTAAAACATCAGTACCACATTTCATGTGGAAATAAGGGTGAACAGGCTTTACCATGAGGGAATAGGCTTAATGTGACTGGGATTGTTATTTGCAATGTGTTTGAGGACGTGCGTCTTGGTCTGAGATGGTAACTTAAGTTTAGTATTCTGTTTCAGTCTGCTCATTAATGTGATCGCGTGTCAGTGAACACAACTCTATCAATCCTATCCGTCTCTCTTCCTCCCTCTCTCATCTGGTTCTTATCCGTCTTACACTTCTGTTGGGGGGGGGATTACAATTACTGTTCTTTTTATTTCCGCCCTTCTTCGCCTTCTCATCTCTCTTCTTCTTCTTCTTTCACTTCTTCAGAGGACTTTGTTTTTTCATGCATCTCATATATTACGGAATACCAACAAAAAAAAACAAGTGGGTGTGTGCGTTTTTTTTTTGTGTGTGTTTTTTTTTTACGAAGGCCCCTCGCTGTGCGTGTAATTTCTTGTTTGTGTGGCGCTCCGTCGTGCCGCTCCTCGCCTCGCTCGGCCCTCTGTGAAACCCTCTGGTGTGGACGAGAGAGAGGGAGAGAAAAAAAAAGAGAGAGAAAAATGCAGGATGATAACAAAGGCAGCTCGGATTTCACAAACGCATATTTCATCAATCATGTGAATACGTGTGAGTGATTATGCATAGCCGTGGCAGGGTTAGGCCTGATTACCATGCACCATAAAGGCTGCTTTCTTATCTCATACACACTGATTAGTTTCTGTCTGCAGATAGCCTCTACCCTCCTCTACACACACACACACACACACACACACTTGCTAAAGCCAGTGAAATAGACTCATTTCCCTGAAATGACGTCCCACTCTCCCAGCCTCGGATTAGATAGATGTAGATTCAGGGAAAGGCCTAATTCAGGTTTAGTTAAGCAGGGACTAGGAGATGAGATATAGATTCACCTTGGATTACAGCCCTCTGAACTACACACTCTGAGAACTTTGTTAAATGAGCCTTAGCTATATCCAAGGCTAGGTTAACACATGTCCATGATAACCAAATTAAATCAGCCATTTACCGCAAGAGCAACCTTCATCTGGAGCTGGTTGGTTTAGGTAGAATGTATTTTAGTCATTTTAGTCATGATGGCCACATAGGAACCATTGTCATGCACTGAACTGAACTTGATCCGTTTTCCGTCCAGACGTTTAAGGCCTCTCAACGTTCTGCGGTGGATCCGAGAGGTGTGTTATGTCACTGCTTAAAGGAGAAATGTTCTGAGAACGCCCCGTGCGTTATGCTCAAAAGAATGTGTCGTGTTTTCTGTATTGTGTCACGTTGGTCTCACAGTGTCCTGGACATGCTTGGCAATCAGACAGAGAGAGAAAGAGAGAGATGTAGAGGGAGAGAGAGAGAGAAGAGAGGGATGAAGAGGGAGAGGTTGAGGCAGAATTAGCCATGTATGAAAGGCCTCAGTTCCAGCCTCAACCAGGAAATTAGAAATTACTCTGTCAACTCTCTCTCTCTCTCTCTCTCTCCCTCTCTCTGTCTCTCTCTCTTTCTCTCTCTCTCTCCCTCTCTCTCTCTCTCTCTCTCTCTCCCTCTCTCCCTCTCTCTGTCTCTCTCTCTCTCTCTCTCTCTCCCTCTCCCCCCCCCCCCTCTCTCTCTGAGTGGTTGAAGTAAAGTAACTCATTTTGGCTGGGCCGGGGCTGGTGTCAGGGTGTCTGAATGCTAGAAGTGTGCGGAACGCATTAGGACTTGACAGGGCCCTTCGTGAAATAAGTGAAATTAATGGAGCTCTTTTCATGTTGGACAAGGCCGCGGCACCCCGTTCACGCCGCTTACAGTCACCGAAAAGTCAATAGTTTTTTATTACTCCTCAGGTCGACCTACATTCCACACTACAAGTGCTAGACCCACTAATTGGTTTCAGTTTGTGGAAAGGGAGAGAGAGAAAAAAACTTCAACCCAAAGAACACTGAAGCAAATAAATCAATCTCATATTTTTTCCCCTGTCTTTTCTCATTGAGTTGGAGGGAGAGAGGAGGGGGAGGGAGAGAGGGAGGGATCGAGTGAAAGAGAGGATAAATGCTTGGTTAGAGCACTGGTCCCGTGAGGTAACAATATCTAGGGTGTTAATGGAGGGGTCTGGTTAAAGTGCTCTGGACTGATGAGGTGACCTAAACCGACGGGTTTCCGTTCCAGTACGTCAGGGTTTTACCTCAGGCTCACACGAACGTGAAGTCCTTTGAAAAACAATAAATAATCATTATTCATCATTTCAAAATATGCTGTTACCATGGTATTAGCATTTAGCCCTCATTAGGCTACACCACCTATCCTATGCCAAACCAAAAACAACACAGAGAAGTACAGGCAGTGAATGACAAGATGACTGAAATTCGGGGGCCTTGAAGAGTTGAATCGAAATCCAATTCAGGATAACTGTCATTCATTTTCAATGAATATTTAAGTGTTTTATTCTTGAATTGAGGATGGCCCCAACACAGAATAGGACAATGCAAGTTAAAGCCGTACACTAAAGCCTTTTGTAGTAGTGATTTATCAGCTGTGTTCCAGTGTGCGGTCAGTTCTTCAGCTGGACAGACAGACAGTGTCAAGCTAAACTAAACTGAAGTGACAGTGGTTAGCCTCTTCAAGAAATGCCACCACAGCCACAAATTGATATGACACTTTGACCCCCCCTCCCCCTATGTTTGTGTTGCATTCCAGGAGCGTTGCTGTGTCTCTCTTCCTACTTTCACAGCTCTGGTGGCTGTGTGTGTGTGTGTGTGTGTGTGTGTGTGTGTGTGTGTGTGTGTGTGTGTGTGTGCGTGTGCGTGTGCGTGAGGGATCGGGGCACCCGGGTGCAAAGGAAGCTGTCACACGAAGCTCCAGTCATGGTCCTCTCTGCCTTCTGCCTCAGCCTGACAAGTCCCTGCCTACTACCCACAGGTTACCACACCACAGAGGGATGGGGCCACGCACACGCACTGACACACACTCTCCACCGACACACACGCATCCGCATGGCACATATCTCCACACACACTGACATGTGGTCTACTGCACTCCATCCACACGCACATTAAACACATTACCGTAGTGACACCAAACTGGCCACTTTGGTCAGCTTCGCACATCATAAGTAACGGGAACAAAATCCACTTAATCCAGTGATTGACCTTTCAGAGCCCAAAGTTAGTCAAAGAACACATCGTGCTACTAGCCAAGACTTGGGTGTGTTTCTGATGTCTAAGGGATTTTGACTGAGAGATCTGTCTTAGATGTTTTCACTGTGTGATCAGTTTGCAGAGGATATATGTATTTGGTGGTGACAGCATGCGCGTGTGTGTGTGTGTGTGCACATGTGTGTGTGTGTGTTTGTGTGTGTGCGCACTGCTCTTCCGTCGTTAGTGTCAGTGTGCGGAGGGGGGCTCCTGTTTACAAGGACATGCTTGTCCCCGCCCCCCAGGCGTCGGTCGGCATGGCGATGATTGTCATGGCGATGGAGTGTGAGTGACAGGGCGATCACATGTTTACCCCGAGAGCAGGAAGTACACAGCGCCCCAGTCTCTGACATTAGTTTGTCCTTCCTCAACTTCTACTAACTACATATAGAAATAAATAACTAAACCCCTTCCCTCCCTCTCCCTCCCTCTCTCCCTCCCTCTCTCCCTCCTTCCCTTAGCGGCCAGCTCTAATTCCAAGGCGCCACTTTGTTCTGGGTTGTGGCCGCTGCCGTGCTGCAAAGGTTGCTGGGTAATCACAGGGCCTGGACGAGGGGGTCAGAGTTCACACCAGGTCACTCTCTGGTGTGTGTGTATGTGTGTGGAGGCGGGGGATGGCATGGACATCAGACCACACACACACAAATGCACACACACAGTCACTACACAGGAACTCACATACACATACATATATATATATATTTATATATATATATATACCTGCACACACTCTCACAGTCACCTACAGACACGTACAACTACACATACACACACTTACCTGGCAGTGTGGCGTTCCCTAGCATGTAGGCCAGTTGTAAAGTGGGCTCAGGCCCAGCTATAAATACCCCGGCAGCCTTTTCTGCAGCGCAGCAGAAAAGGAGGTCAGGGTTTGAGCGGAGACTCTGCATTCATCATTAGCGGGCTGCCGCTGCCGGTAATTCGCCCGTTACAGCCGTGATTAAGGGCCCGGTTAGTTTCAGCAGCCGCTCCACTCTGCTACCGTTCCTCACCGACCATAGCGCCATCGACCGCCAGAGGTTACGGCCATGTTACGGTTCTGCTCCTACAGGAACACGCGGTCGCATGGTCAGAGAGATGTAGAGAGCGAGAGACAGATTGTATCGGTGTGTGTGTATGTGTATGCGTGAGTGTCTGTGTGTGCAGGGTTGGGTAGGTTACTTTCTAAATGTAATCCATTACAGTTACTCTACAAAATTATAATCAGTGACGCAACTTTGGGTTTACCCAAGCTCAGTAACGTAATTTAATTACTTTCAGTAACTTTTATATTACTTTCCCCTTAAGAGGCATTAGAATAAGACAAACATGAATATTACCATTTGAATCTATTGCAGGAAAAAAATCTATGTTAAAGGTTACATAGCCATATATGGATGTTACATTTAACTTTATGGGTTGGTTATGTAGGTTTCTTCTAACCCATCGCTTTCTACTACATTGAATAATACTATTAGGCTATATTTGATTTAGGTTTATTAGGATCCCCATTAGAGACAACTAGTCTTACCAAAACATTTTACAATTTACATACATTTAAAAACATTAACAGGTTGTGTGTGTGTGTGTGTGTGTGTGTGTGTGTGTGTGTGTGTGTGTGTGTGTGTGTGTGTGTGTGTGTGTGTGTGTGTGTGTGTGTGTGTGTGTGTGTGTGTGTGTGTGTGTGTGTGTGTGTGTGTGTGTGTGTTTGTGCACCTATCAGTTCCACATACATGGGGGAGAGGCGTTGTGCCGTGAGGTGTTGCTTTATTTGGTTCCAAAAGGATTCTTCGGCTGTCCCCACAGGAGAACCTCTTTTTGGTCCCAGGTAGAACCCTTTTTGGGTTCCATATAGAACCCTCTGTGGAAGGGGTTCTACCTGGAACCAAAAAGGGTTCTTCAGAGGGTTCTCCTATGGGGACAGCTGAAGAACCCTTTGACAGTACGTTCTAGATAGCACCTTTTTTTTTCCTAAAAGTTTACCGAAAAGTGCCGTATGTGAAGAATGCAGTCAAATGCTGCGTTTACAATAGACCTATTGTTTACCTTTGTGTTTGGTGACTCGTTGATGTCTCGATAAGCTGTTGAAGCAAAAGTGTGCGAGTTTGAACATGTCCGCTAGGCCTATGGACATTTTCTTTATCAGCACGAAGGAGATTGAGCAACCGAAGCCCACTCGTGGCCGTCTTAAATTAAACTTGTTGTTGACGTTATGGAGGACAATACCACTGAAGAGTTTAGAAGGGAGGAACTCCCTCAAACGTTTATTCCATAGGCTGGGATCTGTACTATGTAGCTGTTGCGAGAGCGCATTTTTCACTGGCTGTCCACAGGTGGCAAAAACAATGACAGGCAGTTTAAAATAATTGAAAAGTAATCGTCGAAGTAATTATCTACTTTTTCAAAAGTATTTGTAATCTGATTATAATATTTGTGCTGGTAACGTAGCAGATTCTAGTTGTGTTTTTTTGTAATCTATTACATGTCACGGATTCCATGGAATCCATTACTCCCCAACCCTGTATGTGTGTGTGCATGAAGTTATTTTCCTGAGTCTGTGTGTGTGTAGTTATTGTGTTCTGTGTTGGGTTGTTGGGGTGTTGTAGCAGTACGTCCATGCCCTCTGTGAGAGGCTTGGGGGGCCGATGACAGGCCTGTCACAATCACTCATGAAAAGAGCATTCACTGCCGAAGACACACACACAGGAACACACACATGCTTTATGAGGAGAACATGCTGTATGGGGACTTAATGCTTCATTGAATATGTTTCTGAATAATGACAGATTTATGTTATCTCTCATAGCTACTCCTCGATGACAACCGCTAAAACCGGAAGTAAGTAACTTTGTGTGTTTCCTCTCTCTCTCCATCTCTCTCTCTCACTCTCTCTCTCTCTCCATCTCTCTCTCTCTCACTCTCTCTCTCTCTCTCTCTCTCTCCATCTCTCTCTCTCACTCTCTCTCTCTCTCCATCTCTTTCTCTCTCTCTCTCTCTCTCTTTCTCTCTCTCTCTCTCTCTCTCTCTCTCTCTCTCTCTCTCCATCTCTCTATCTCTCTCTCTCTCCATCTCTCTTTCTCTCTCTCTCTCTCTCTCTCTCTCTCTCTCACTCTCTCTCTCTCTCTCTCTCTCTCTCTCCATCTCTCTCTCTCACTCTCTCTCTCTCTCCATCTCTTTCTCTCTCTCTCTCTCTCTCTCTCTTTCTCTCTCTCTCTCTCTCTCTCTCTCTCTCTCTCTCTCTCTCCATCTCTCTTTCTCTCCCTCTCTCCATCTCTCTCTCTTTCTCTCTCTCTCTCTCTCTCTCTCTCTCTCTCTCTCTCTCTCTCTCTCTCTCTCTCTCTCTCTCTCCATCTCTCTCTCTCTCTCTCTCTCTCTCTCTCCAGCCATTCAAGACAGTCTTCACCACTTGTCATGTGTTTGATAAATTTGGACGCCTCTACTCCAACGCTGGGAAGATTGTATGAAACTATCGTTCAGTAAGAAAATTCAACTCAACATATTCACACTGAGAAGTGTGGACTTGTATTGGTAATTGTATTCCCTTTTCGTTTGTGTGTCTTACTGTAAATGGACGGAAATTCACAAAGTTAATTAAATTCACGGTCACAAGAAATGTACCATAATGTTATGATGAGCGTTTTCTTCAACCTATGTTCAAGTTCAACTTAATTAATAATAATGCCATGCATTTTATACAGTAGCAATGTAATCACACACACACACACACACCTCTCTCTTCCAAGAAACGCCTCATTCTGTCAACCGCCATCCCAACACACAAACACACACAGCACATGAGCACATAAAGCCGACTACCTCATCCCTCTGCTCATTCTTCCCATCCTGGAATCAGGCTAATGGGGACGCTTTCCCACAGAGCGGGGCCACACTCGGCGGCCCAAAATAAATGTGCTTTAATTTGAGAGAGTGGAGCAACTCATCTGCCTATAGCTCCCTGATTTCATTTCCACACCTCATACTGAGTGCTTTGTTCTGTCTGGGCGGGTGTGTGTTGTCTGGTGATGAGTCCAGGGCACCAATGTGTAATCTGGAGATTCAGTAGAGGGATTGTAATGCTCTGGCCTAGTCCATCACTTCCCAATAACTCAGCCTGTGTGTGTGTGTGTGTGTGCGTGTGCGCATGTGTGTCTTTATATGTGGATGTGCACACGCACGAGAGTGTAGTCCAAGCACGCTGGTTTGGGGGGGGGGGGGGGGGGGGGGGGGGGGGTGTAGGGTATCAGGGAGGGGGGTGTAGGGATACGGGGTCAGGGGTGTGACAGGGGAGTGACGGGCTGTCTCAGCACACTGCAGCCTCACAGCAGGAGAACGTCAGAGACACACACACACACGTTCCTGACACACCTGACCTTCCAGTCCACACACATGCACACACCCTTCCTGCCCACCACCCCACCTGCCCACCACCCCACCTGCCCATCTCACCTGTCGGACACATTCAGTTTCTAAAGTGTTTGTTAAAGTGATGCTCCAGAAGGTTTGTGTAATTTCAGCCGGTAGTTTTAAAAGTGGTGCTCACGAGCCAAAACGGGCACCCTGTTTTTAGTGTGCTACGTCATCCAATGCTGTACTACGTCATCCGTTCTTGTTGTTGTTGTGCAATCCGTACGATATGTTATGAATCCAATTCATGCAATATGTTATTCATTTGTTGTGTGTAAGATCATCTTTAAGGGTTTGTAAGTGGTTTGTGGTCTGTTAATAATCTGTTAATAATCTGTTGATAATCTGTTAATAATCTGTTAATAATCTGTTAATAATCTGTTAATAATCTGTTGATAATCTGTTGATAATCTGTTAATAATCTGTTAATAATCTGTTAATAATCTGTTGATAATCTGTTGATAATCTGTTGATTGTGGAGCGAGAGAGATGGGTTGAGGAAGGGAGGGTTAAAGAGGGTGAGGAGGGAAAACATCGTTGTCAGGCTGAGACGGGGTGAGGCAACACGATCTCGTAGTTTCCCTATTTTTTTGTTTTATTTCACCAGGTTGTTGAGAACAAGTTCTCATTTACAACTGCGACCTGGCCAAGATAAAGCATAGCAGTGTGAACAGACAACACAGAGTTACATTTGGAGTAAACAATTAACAAGTCAATAACACAGTAGAAAAAAAGAGAGTCTATATACATTGTGTGCAAAAGGCATGAGGAGGTAGGCGAATAATTACAATTTTGCAGATTAACACTGGATGTGAGCAAATGAGGTGAGATAAGGGAGGTAAAGGCAAAAAAAATAGATGAACATCTATTTAATTCCATGTGGTTACAGGTTTATAACATAAACAACTCAAAGGTTAAGAGTTTAGGCATCGTTTCAGCGTGGTTAAGGTTAGGGCTATGGTTTGAGAAACGCTTAAAACAAAATAATTTAAAATGACTCGCTCTTACCATCGAGTATCATCAATTATTCTCACGTCATGACTCGTGTGTTGCCACCAGCGGTGGTGCAGTGGTCTGAGCAGCAGGCTTTGGCTCTGAGCATCACCAGTTCACGCCCGGTGCTGGGTAAGAGTCTTTATTATTATTTGTTCTGTGAGTGCAGAGGAAGTGGATATACCCACGTTCTCAGGATCTTTTCAAACTTCCGGAATCAAAGTCTATTTTCGGTGATCAGGCTGGGTCGAGGAGGGTAAGGGCGGGTCGAGGAGGGGATGAGATCATTGTCAGGCTGGGTCATTTGCATGCCCTCCTCTGGTCTCCATCGAGCTGTCAGTAACAGCTGCCAGACCTGGCAGATAGGAGGCGCAGCACACTCACACACACACACACCAACACACACATTCACATTCCCTGACACACTAACACACACTCAGTCAAATCCCATCTTGATATCCAAGCAGAAATGACCTGTACATTTATCTTAACCCAGGTGGACATGTTTTTGAGATTTGTATATGTGACAGTGTGTGTATTTGACCCCAGTCTGGCTTATAAAGCAGCTAATGGATGGGTGTTGATCAGACAGCATTCAGGCCCCAGCGTCTCAGTCTCCTTAGAAAGCACTTAGCATGTTTGTGTGGAGCAATGTGAATGACTTTGGACCGTTTTTAAAAGTCTCTCTCTCCTCTCTCTATCTTCTCGTCCCTCCCTCCCTCTCTCTCTCTCCCTCTCTCTCTCTCTCTCCCCTCCCTCTCTCTTCTCTTTCCCTTCTTCTCTCTCCCAAGTCCCTCCCAGTCCCTTGGGTCTGTGGTAGACTGTGAGGGGAGAGATGGAGCGTTTTGTAATGGTCTCTTAATGGACGTGTAGACAGAAACATTAGGGTGGGTAGTACCAGGCAGCGGGCACAGACGAGCTGGCTGCCAGATGCCAGACCAGATGTGGGTGAGCTGAGGATCACTCACACTCTCGTTTGTAATTACATTTCTCATGCGGATACAGCCCAGGCGTCACGATGCTCTCTCTCTTTCTCTCTCTCTCTCTCTCTCCTCCTCCGTCGCATGCCTCTCCTCCTTCCCTCTGTCCTGCTTTCTCTCTGTTCCTTCTCTGTTCTCCCTGTTTCCTGTGTCATCTCCCCTCCCATCTTCCCTCCTCCCTTTTCCTCTGTTTCCTTTTCTTCGTTTTAGTAATCACGGATCTAATATGAGCCGAATAATCCCAGGGTTCTACTACAGCGCTTTCACATATCCAGTCATGTCATCAGAGATCAGTTCAAGGAAAATAATGGTTGGAAAGTATTTTGGTCTCATGTCATGTTAAAGGTTTCCAGTTGGAGGCGCCATTTCTCACCTGTTCCATTGTGTCTCTGAGGAGGCCACAGCAAAGGCTTTCAATGCAGCGATTATGATAATGCCCCTTTGTGTGTGTGTGTCTGTGTGTGTGTGTGCGTGTGCGTGCACGTGCATGTGTGTGTTCTCACAGTCATTGTTCCACAGACAGGAAAAGGTCCCTTTTGTCTCCCCTCTGATCAGAAGTCCAGAACATGTGGCGTCTCAACCACACACACCTCTTCAAGCTGAATCAGCGATGATGGGAGCTGATCAGTGCGGTTAGGGGTATTGGCAGGTGATTGTTGTGAGGGGTGATGAGTACGGAGGCAGGTGTCTGTCTCTGTAGCTGCTGTATTGACAGCTGTCCTGGCCTGCCGATTGTGCTGTGGGTTGACTGGCGGCACACTATTGATGGACAGGATTTGCTGACGTTCCTTTACAACGAACTATAACCTCCACACAACGTCTGACCAACTCTCAAGGTCCTGAAGCACAATGCCCTGCCTCACATTGGTTTGCAGTGGTGAGATACACAGACTCACTTCTGATCTTGGCAACAGTCTCATATTTCTCCCCTCTGATCATGTAGTGCAATAGCAGCGATCCAGGAGCTACGTGGAAAAACCATCCTGGCTCGCTGCTCTTGTTTTTGTAGTCTCGTATTGTCCAGCCCCAGTGGAGTTGAGTTAAACAGAGACCGACAGTAGCTCTCAGCTAGCACCCTGCCTCCCAGACACACACACACACACGCGCGCATACAACGCACACACGGCGCAGGACATGCAATTGAAATGTTATAAAATACCTCTGTGAGAGAAGAGGGAGAAGAAAGGACCTAAAAAGTCTAAATCACTTTCTTTGTTGTTGTTGTTGCTTTCGGGTTTTATCAGCGTTTGATTTTTTTTTTTGTGCGAGCAGCATTTTCCAACGCTCTCTTCCCTCTGACCTTCCCCTCTATCGCACACACACAGACACACACACAGACACACACACAGACACACACACAGACACACACACTGACACACACACAGACACACACACTGACACACGCAACCTAAGTCTGTGTCTTGCAGCACCTCGGGAAACTTGTGGCTAATTTCATTATTTGGGGGGGAGAGGAATGCAAATGAGCGCAGACAGCTGGTGTAGACCTGGTAGCAGGGAGTGATGGAAGGCCTGGGGGCTGGCGCCACACACACACGTAGAGTCACACACACACGGCTCATCAGTGGCCCCTATCAGACAGACACCGCTGGGTAGGCAAGGCAGGGGTTAGTGGGGGCTCCAATGGAGGACCAGATGGTCTGTGTGTGTGTGTGTGTGTGTGTGTGTGTGTGTGTGTGTGTGTGTGTGTGTGTGTGTGTGTGTGTGTGTGTGTGTGTGTGTGTGTGTGTGTGTGTGTGTGTGTGAGAGAGTTAGAGAGAGATACAGTGATGGGTTTGTGGCTCATTCTGTTAATGTACTGGTCTCTGTACTGACCACCTGGGCAGCTTGGATGTGGCTAGGTGGCTAAGTAACTATTCTCAGAATGCACACACATATAAACCATGTCCGTATGGCGGGGCAGCTCACTTCCAGACAGGCATGGTTCATACGCTGGGGGGGGGGGGGCATCGGCCCTCCCGTCAATCACATACTGGACGCCGAGACTACTGCCTTCTGCTCTGTCGTGCCGCGCCATTGGTCATCATGTGGGTTGTCGTGGCGCTGTGCTATCTGCTGTGTGATTGGTGCACGGGCCGTCGTAGCACATGTGCCTGTCTCGTCTCACTCTATAGGGGATAGCACTGTGGTGTTTTTGCTAAATTACAGTCATCGTTAGGAGACAGCAAACGCTATCTACTCACAAAGGCCCCTTTCACACTCAAATTGTACAACCAATGTACAATGCATTTGGCTCAATGGTTGTGATTCACAGATGTTTTTCTGCAGAAAAGTTATTACACAAGCATTGTGGAGATTCCGTCCAATGGTTGTGTAAACAGCCATATCTCAAAGCCATATCTCAGACTGGCCAATAAAAAGTCCATTTCCTAACTCTACCTCGAGGTGTCCACCATGCTCAGGGCTTGGTTCTAATCATATTGTAGCCCAGCCACTGACCACTGCACAAGATATTATCCACACAATATCGTCCTCTGTAATCACACACTCCCACGCACCCACACATGCACACACACACGCACGCACGCACGCTCACACACACACACCCTAGCCTTCTGAAAACAGCAGCACTCACACAGTAATCATGTTACCTCTAACTCTTATGGAATATGAAGGGATTTTATTTTTTATTCATTGCACCATAACCCTTTCAAATTGAGTAAAAAATGAAATATTAAGAAGGTGTCCTTAATGTTGTGTACACTCTTAACTCTTATGGAATTCAAAGGGAATTATTATTATTTATTTTTTTACAATTCTAATTCATTGCACCATAACCCTTTCAAATTGAGTAAATAACTGTATTAAGTAATTTTTTTATTTCGTTATTCTAAGCATTTCGCTGTTCTGAGTATACAGATCTACTGGGCATGTGACATGGGTTGGTTTGTAGATCTACAGTTGATGTCGGAAGTTTACATACACCTTAGCCAAATACATTTAAACTCATTTTTTCACAATTCCTGACATTTAATCCTAGTAAACATTCCCTTCTTTAGGTCAGTTAGGATCACTTCTTTATGTTAAGAATGTGAAATAGCAGAATAATAGTAGAGATGATGATTTATTTCAGCTTTTATTTCTTTCATCACATTCCCAGTGTGTCAGAAGTTTACGTACACTCAATTAGTATTTGGTAGCATTGCCTTTAAATTGTTTAACTTGGGTCAAATGTGTCTGGTAGCCTTCCACAAGCTTCCCACAATAAGTTGGGTGAATTTTGGCCCATTCCTTCTGACAGAACTGGTGTAACTGAGTCAGATTTTAAGGCCTCCTTGCTCGCACATGCTCGTTCAGTTCTGCCCACAAATGTTCTATAAGATTGAGGTCAGGGCTTTGTGATGGCCACTCCAATACCTTGACTTTATTGTCCTTAAGACATTTTGCCACAACCTTGGAAGTATGCTTGGGGTCATTGTCCATTTGGAAGACCCATTTGCGACCAAGCTTTAACTTCCTGACTGATGTCTTGAGTTTGAGTTTATTTTTATTTTTACAGGGACAGTGCACATTAATCAACATTTCAGTAAAAGTGCCGGTTTTAGCCAACCGGCTAATTTTCAACCGCAGTCCCTGGGCAGGTTATTAAAAACAATTACAATATAGACAATAGCAACATAGAACAAGCAAGACATAGCATACAGACAGAGCAACATAGGACAAGCAAGACGTAGCATACAGACAGAGCAGCATAAAACAAAAAGCAGCAAGACAAAATTCATAAAAGCAACAAAGTGTTTCCACACCTCACAAGCTACAGACAACAGACAACATGGAGTGGCAACACACAGCTAGGGACCATGTTCACAAATCTGATTGACCTTTAGCCATGTCTTCAAGCATTTTGTGAAAGTGTGATATGTGGTGCAGTTATGTGTGTCTGATGGCAGTGTATTCCAGACATGGGAAGCTCTCACAGAGAATGCAGATTTACTAAAGGTGCTTTTCCTTAGGGGAACTATACAGTCACCTCTCATGGCAGACCTTGTGGATCTGCTGCCATATGTCTGGGTTTTCTGTTTAACAAAAATATTGAGTGGAGGGATCTTGAGATGTTGCTTCAATATATCCACATAATTTCCCTACCTCATGAAGCCATCTATTTTGTGAAGTGCGCCAGCCCCTCCTGCAGCAAAGCACCCCCACAACATGATGCTGTCACCCCTGTGCTTCACGGTTGGGATGGTGTTCTTCGGCTTGCAAGCCTCCCCCTTTTTCCTCCAAACATAACAAGAGTCATTATGGCCAAACAGTTCTATTTTTGTTTCATCAGACCAGAGGACATTTCTCCAAAAAGTACGATATTTGTCCCCATGTGCAGTTGCAAACCGTAGTCTAGCTTTTTTATGGTGGTTTTGGAGCAGTGGCTTTTTCCTTGCTGAGCAGCCTTTCAGGTTATGTCAATATAGGACTCATTTTACTGTGGATATAGATACTTTTGTACCTGTTTCCTCCAGCATCTTCACAAGATCATTTGCTGTTGTTCTGGGATTGATTTGCACTTTTCGCATCAAAGTACGTTCATCTCTAGGTATCTCCTGAGCGGTATGACGGATGTGTGGTTCCATGGTGTTTATACTTGTGTTTATACTTATACTTTTTTTTCTGAGGTCTTGGCTGATTTCTTTAGATTTTCCCATGATGTCAAGCAAAGAAGCACTGAGTTTGAAGGTAGGCTTTGAAATACATCCACAGGTACACCTCCAATTGACTCAAATTATGTCAATTAGCCTATCAGAAGCTTCTAAAGCCATTTTCTGGAATTTTCCAAGCTTTTTAAAGGCACAGTCAACTCAGTGTATGTAAGCTTCTGACCCACTGGAATTGTGATAAATTGAATTATTTGTGAAATAATCTGTATGTAAACAATTGTTGGAAAAATTACTTGTGTCAGTAGATGTCCTAACCGACTTGCCAAAACTATAGTTTGTTAACAAGAAATTTGTGGAGTGGTTGAAAAACAAGTTTTAATGACTTCAACCTAAGTGTATGTAAACTTCCGACTTCAACTGTATCTCTAAGGGTTGGTTCATAGATCTATCTCTAAGGGTTGGTTCATAGATCTATCTCTATGGGTTGGTTCATACATCTATCTCTATGGGTTGATTCAGAGATCTATCTCTAAGGGTGGTTCAGAGAAGTATGTCTAAGGGTTGGTTCAGAGATCTATATTATAAGGGTTGGTTCAGAGATCTATCTCTAAGGGTTGGTTCAGAGATCTATCTCTATGGGTTGGTTCAGATATCTATCTCTATGGGTTGGTTCAGAGATGTATGTCTAAGGGTTGGTTCAGAGATCTATATTATAAGGGTTGGTTCAGATATCTATCTCTAAGGGTTGATATGTATATCTATCTCTATGGGTTGGTTCAGAGATCTATCTCTATGGGTTGGTTCAGATATCTATCTATATGGGTTGATTTGTAGATCTATCTCTATGGGTTGGATATTTCAAATGATATACTAGGAGGTTTGAGCCCTGAATTCTGATATACCCGTGGTATATCAGACCGTATACCCCGGGTATGACAAAACATGTGTTGTTACTGCTCTTATTACTTTGGTAACCAGTTTATAATAGTAGTAAGGCTTCTCTGAGGTTTGTGATATATGGCCAATATACCACGGCTAAGGGCTGTGTCCAGGCACTCCGCTTTGTGTCGTGCATAAGAACAGCCCTTAGCTGTGGTATGTTGCCCATATACCACACCCCCTCAGGCCTTATTGCTTAATTATCCTGGGCTTCAACTACAGCTCTAGTCACAGAGAGGTCAAGCCAGTCATTTTTTGGATATGTGATGTAGAGAGCTGAAATAGTCCATTTCTCAGGACGCCCAATTGAGCCACCCACCGTATTGAGCCATCAGCCATTCTCAAGTCTATTTAAAATGAATGAATCTCATTTTCTATTGACACAGCACCAGGTCTGAAAGCTCTTTACATTGTATAGAGGGTAACTTAACTCATCCACTTCCAATATGTAGCCCCCACCTGGCTGGTGCCATTGTAGACATTTTAGGTTGTGTGTAATCAAGATGATTGACAGGTAGTGAGAGGGTGGACAAGAGAGGCTGTCATGTGGTTAATTTGATAGGTAATGTCCTAAGGAGGCAGGGGTCCATCAGAACACACACACACACATTTGGCTGCTGTTTTATAGTGGGTTAATCATGAGAAGAAAGGTGTGTGACCCTGTCAGGATTGTGTACCACCTGTGTGTGGCGGGGTGGGGTGTGTGGCTGGATGTTTGTGTGCGTGAGTGCATGTGTGTTTGCAAGCTTTCCAAAGGGCCACCTCTCATGTCACAGACAACATGGGGAATCATTTCCATACTATTACCGTTAAACAGCATACCCTGGCCCTGCCTCCCCTCTCTCCCCAACAAGAGCTCACGGTTTGACCAATTTGACTTCAGATTCCAACGTTTATCCACGTTTCTCCAAACGACAACCTGGGTTGCTCCTCAGGCTGCAGCTGCACTCTGGTTTGCTCCTCCGGCTACAGCTGCACTCTGGGTTGCTCCTCCGGCTACAGCTGCACTCTGGGTTGCTCCTCCGGCTACAGCTGCACTCTGGGTTGCTCCTCCGGCTACAGCTGCACTCTGGGTTGCTCCTCCGGCTGCAGCTGCACTCTGGGTTGCTCCTCAGGCTACAGCTGCACTCTGGGTTGCTCCTCCGGCTGCAGCTGCACTCTGGGTTGCTCCTCAGGCTACAGCTGCACTCTGGGTTGCTCCTCAGGCTACAGCTGCACTCTGGGTTGCTCCTCAGGCTACAGCTGCACTCTGGGTTGCTCCACTGCTGTGGCCAACGCCTCACGGCAGGTTACTTTTAGGCATTCATTCTGAATGGTTAAGTTAAGAGTTAAGGTTTGAGATAGGGTCAAACATCTATAAAAGAGTGCCTATCCATGCAGCTTACGCCCATCCACAACACACTAGCAAAACCCAAGCCTGCTTGATGGTAATATCGCTCGCCGTTGCCCCTAGTGGCTGGTTCTGAAGGCATCTCAATAAGGTCCTGGTTCTCTGGACGGACGTCGGATTTCAAAGTGGATCTTGAGCAAACTGGCTGCTCTCTCCCTTACCCAGTTTACCTCTGACCCAGGAGGTATAGGTGTTGGGGTGTATTGGGGGAGTCCTGTCAGGTGTCAGACCACAGATGGGGTGGGGGTTGGGGGGCTGGTCACGTCTGTTACCCCCCCATTGCTTCTGAGTGAATTGTTAGCGTGTCCGTGAGAAGCTTCAACTGTTTGACATCTGCCAGAACCCCCTAAACCCCCTCTACCCCCTACCTCCCCTGACTCCCCTACCCCATCATATCACCCCATCTCCCCAGCCTCCTCCCTTCATAAACAACCGTTCATCTACACACATACACGCACACACCGCTCCCTGTCTATCTGCCTGCATCTCCCAGAGTCCCAGTCATCAACATTTAGATACAGTTATAATTTACTGAGGCCTGCTGTCAAACAACATATGGACTACACACTCTGGGGAGAGAGGTGGGAGAGAGAGGAGGAAGAGAGAGAAGGGAGAGAGAGGTAGGAGAGAGAGGTGGGAGAGAGGAGGGAGAGAGAGGTGGGAGAGAGAGGTGGGAGAGAGGGATGGCGGTAGGGAGTCTGGGAAAGAGGAAGATAGAGGGGGTAGTGAGAGGGGATGAAAGGGTGAGGAGAGAAAGACAGAGAGAGAAAAAAAT